>NW_010408615.1:5785-47992 GCF_000710305.1 Buceros rhinoceros silvestris | reverse complement strand
GAAGAGGAGGCTCAGGGGAGACCTTATCTCTACAACTCTCTACAACCTCTCTACAACTACCTGAAAGGAGGTTGTAGGGAGGTGGGGGTTGGTCTCTTCTCCCATGTTGTGAATGACAGGACAAGAGGGAATGGCCTTAAGTTGCATTAGGGGAAATTTAGGTTAGATATCAGGAAAAATTTCTTTACAGAGAGGGTCATTAAGCATTGGAACAGGCTACCCAGAGAGGTGGTGGAGTCCTCACCCCTGGAAGTGTTTAAAAGCCATGTGGATGGTTTTGGGGACATGGTTTGGAGATCCTGGCAGTGCAGGTGAATGGTGGACTTGATGATCTTAAAGGTCTCTTCCAACCAGATGATTCTGTGATTCTATGACGACCCAGGGAGATGGTGGAGTCCCCATCCCTGGAAATGTTTAAAAGACATGTGCATGTTGCAATGAGGCATATCATTTAGGGACCCTGGTAGTGCAGGGTAAATGGTTGGACTCGATCTTAAAGGTTTCTTCCAACCAGAGGATTCTGTGATTCTATGATTCATAACTTCTAAGTTAGGAAATCTTGCAATATCAGTTTTAAAAAAGAACTCTGAAATTAAACCCTTTACTGTTCTTCTGGTTTCTCAGCAGTATTTCATAATTGTAGCTGGAACTCTCCCAACAATTTATATTGTTTGCTATTAACAGGTTGTGGCAGTGCAGACATCCTGACTTCTTGTACAATGTTTACAGAAGGTTCGCACTAAGGCTGGAGCCTGCACAAGCACCTGATAAAGATCAGGTGATGCCCCAGAGCTATCTGGTGCCTCTGAGTCTAGGTCCGTTAGCTGGCCTCTGTCTGTGCTCACTAATTTAAGTGACCACAGCTCACACTTGAGGAGGGTATAAAAGGAGCCCTGCCAGAGAACCCAATTTGAGTTGGTCCTCTTTGGAGCAGCAGGTAATGCAGTTGGGGACTGTCCCCTCTGATCAGGACACTATCCAAGTGTATCTCCCAGGATTGAATGAGCCCTCAACACCCAGCTGGTGAGTGACCCTTCTGGTGCTCTTCAGTGAGAGATTCTCCTTTGTATGAGTGAGAGTGTACATGTTGTGGCTCATCTTCCTTAAAGAGTACACTTTGGTGTTCAGGAATCTGTTGTGTAGAAATATATTCCAACCTGACATCTGATCCTGTAATTAACTTTGGTCAGTCGGAGTGCCGGGCGACTTTGATTGCAATAAATCCGCAGTCTTCAGATAGCTGCTGCTGTCTGTTTTATGGGTGCCTCTGCGACACAGGTCTATGAGAATGTAATTATTTCATGGTCAACTTTTTCTTAAGCCTGAAGTGAAGCATAACAGAAGTGGACTTTTAATTGTTATAATGCAAAGAAGCTTACGACAACCATTTTTGTAGGCAGTTTAGTTATTACATAAATAAAAAAAAAGATATATTTGGTTGGTACGATCAGGAGGAATGTAAAGGTCCCACGCCTGCCTTCAGTAATTGATGAAGTGGGTCAGTGACATTTTACAGGGCTGTGATTGAATTGGACCCTTGAGGATAAATAGCACATAAACCTTTTCCGCCAGCTCTTTGGTAAGTTAATATTGGCAATTTCAATTTAACACTTATGAATGAAAGTCTTGCAGGCTAAGTGAAATAAAAGAACAGCCACAGCTATTGTCTTCGGTTGGTGCTCTTTTCCGCAAGTGCTATTTAATCCAATGTAAACCAGAGACCTCATCTGTCAAAGAAATACATGCAACTGGGCTGGTTCTGGGCAGAGGGGACTGTTCTGGAATAACTAAATTTGTATAACTAAAAATGCAGATTTTTAGCAAAAGTGCCTGTTGTTAGCCCATTTGGGAAATAATTCTTGTTGATTTCTTGATGTGGTACATTGAATGGTTGTGAGGTTTCAAATGCATGTTAGTGTTAACAAATTCTATTAATAATTTACAGCAAAAGGAAATATTTTATTAATGTCATCTGAAATCAATGCAAAGTTAAAATTAAGCATTCCCAATTGTTTAACTAAGCTATGGGATGTGGTTGGAGAAAACAGGTATTTAATTTTTAGAATACATTGTTCATTTATTTTTAAACATTTCATTTAGGCATAAATGAAATTCTTTCATGCTGTCATTATGAATATTTAATTTCTTCAATGTCACATATAACTTTTATATAAACACACACATAATTAGCTTTAACCTTCAGCTGAATGAATTCGGAGCTTACTAACTAACAAATCTGGTTGGGTGTGTACAAGTAAAGTGATATCAGCAGTTCCTCCAGACTTCATTTCATAGGCAGTTTTCCATCACTTGGGCCTTCCTGGGCTTTGTTGGTGCTAGTGACTTAAACAGGGACAGAGCTTATTCTCAGACTCTGATCCTGTGCATATCTACAGTGTTTATTGATGGAGCACTTTTGATATAATTTTGTTCCACAACAGGCATCATTTTCCCAGAGAGCTTGGGCTCAGTCTTGGAAAGCCTAGAGCTCTTCTGGTGGGTTGCATGGACAGTGCTACCTTGCTTTGGAGGAGATAAGGTTTTAGCTATATGGATGCAAGCTATACTATGTTGCTTGTCTTCAGGATCAGAGAATGGATTCTGATGAACTTTATTTACTAGCAGAGATGTAGACATAACCCATACCTACTTTAAGAGCTGCACATTCTGTGCTGTTTCCATTTACAAAGATGGCTATGCCACTGTGGTGTGCTGTGAACAGGACGGGAGCTCTGTGCTTTCTGCTGATGCATGCCATGGTGCAGATGATGGCCCTAAATTTGGTTTAAGACACACTCTAAGGTTTAATGCAAAGCTTTGGTGAAATAAGACCAATTTCTACAAAAATAATTGAGGCAAAACTACTGTTGAATTCAAGAGGCTGATAAGGTTTGGGGATTAGCTCTGTTGCCACTGAAAATGTAAAGCTTAAAGCTCAGGGAGTGGAGTGTCCCCACAAAGGACTGAACATTCACTTGCTTTTCCTGCAGCAAACCACTGTGCTTGGTGTGAATACTGGGGAGGGGGTGTGTGGACTACTCTGGAAATACAAGAGCTTGAATGTAATGATGGATTTACCAGGGCAGGGGAGAGAGAACACTCATAGCATATACCTTGTAGGCAGGGCATATGCTCAGTGTCACACACAGATCTGCTGTCACCACTGTAGCTGCATCCAGCCTGGGGAACTTGTGTTTTTCCTGCACATATGGTCAGAGCTCAGTCCCAGGACCTCATAATCATGGGTTGCATGCTGTCTAAAACAGATGAGTAGTTTTGCCTGAAAGCAGTTTAATCCGTTTGAAGAAAACATTTATGTCTGGAAAGCTTAAAACTAGATAATGAAACTGAAACAGTAAGACCACTTGTGAAAAATGTTGTTTCTGGGCTTGTTTGTGAATTTAATATTTGGAAAGAATCTTATTAGATTTTAAATTCACTGGGTGGGAGCAGACCCATCAATCTACACCTCCTATCTATCAATCTATACCTGTAAGCATCTGGTATCACCCTTACAAGACAGGCATATTAATTTGAGCTACTTGGGACTTTAGGAAAATTACTGTGGGATTTCTAAATTGGAGAATGCTCATTCTGTGCTCATCCATGCTTTGCAAGCACAAATCCATTTCTATAAATCTTACATACTAGAGATTTTTCAAATTCAGCACAAGAGAAGAAATGGGTAAAGAAAGGTCCTCTAGGGGAAGCCTATTATTCCAGTGTCTGGTGGTGGTATTTGAAGTATAAGAGGATCCATTACCCTGTGGGCCTGTAGCGCTCTCTCTTTTTTTTTTTCCCCTTTTGAAGAACTTTAAAATGTAATGAAAAATTATGTGAGAACCTTTGGGATTTGTGTGTCCTTGTTTTCTATGACAAAATTCTTTTTTTTTTTTTTTTTTTCAGCCCATGAAGAAGAATCTTTGTAATCCAGCTTTAGGAATGAGAGTCCTATCTGCTACCACTAATCCAGGCCTATCATATATCTTGGATTCTCTGCAGTGGCAGGAAAGAAAGGCTGAAGAGAACTGTTTGCTTCAGTAGTTCACTTACCTAAAAATGTTCTACGAAGAAACTCCCTCAGATTTTCACGCTTCTCTTAGACCATTGAATGCTAAGGAATCCTGCATGGTATTCTTTCTGCAAAATAGGTCTTGCCAGGACTATGTGTATTTATGTGTATGTGTATTAAATTTATATGTATATTTAATTTAAAGGTCATTTGGATTTCCAAGGTGTCAGTACCTGTGCATGCCAAAGAGTATGGCACCATGGCCATGCATCTAAAAACATTATGCATGAGAAGTTATGAAACCTATATTTCCCTAAGCATAGTTAATCAATATTAGGCAAAGAAATCCCTTTGGGAATCTCTAAAACATCCCTGTTGTAAGTGCTACAGAGGTCATCTGAAGGCCTTTCACAGCCCACTCACACGCTTCTCCCAGTATGGTTTATGTCAATAAATATGTCACCAAACTCAACAGTGCAAGTTGAGTGAAGTCAAAACCTTCACTGCTGCTGGCTATGTCAGCTAGTGTTAAATCCCGTAACCTATAGAGCTATATCTATAAGGTTTCATATCTATGAAGCAGCCCATACGGAATTACAGATCAGCCTGAAATTGTAGTCTGGTCAACAATAGCCACAGTATGGTTAGAAAATAGATTTTATTTCCAATAACCTTCAAATGACAATTCCTGCGCTGGAAAATCTTACGCTATTAGGTATTTTAAAAGTAAGGTATAACTTCATGAACTGTTTAAAATAGGAATTCCCATCATGAAATACTTTTATTTAGGTTTTAAAATGACAAGTATAACTGTCTGAAAACTAACCACTCATTTCTGGTGGTATCTGTAAACTTTCAGGATTCTGGAAAGGAAATTAGTTTACTTAGTCTCTACTTATGTTAAATTACTGGACTGAAATGTTCCCCTAGACTACATTTTGCCATGGCAAAATTCCCACTGAAATCAACTGGTCTTTTTAACAGTTCCTTTTCAAACATTTTTATGGAATTTATTAATTTCAATAAATTTTTTGGTGAATTGGGCCCATATCATATATACACAGAGGTATAGCTTTCTGTTTCATCATCCTCTGATTTTAACGCTTATAACTAGAATAGGGAATTTAGGAGGAAATTAGCCACAGAACAGATATCCACATTGATAGGAGATAATTTTAATTCAAAAAAGAGTATTAATTGATAACTTTTACCAGCCCAACAGAATTTATTACATTCATTATTATTATCAAAATTGTTATTTATTATAAATAACACGTATATTGTTATTTACTATAACATATATTGTAAAAAAGGAGAAGTAACATCATATTAAAATCAGTGGGGTTTTTTTCTAAGGCAATGAAAGATTATACATACCATGTGAAGTTTTTGTTAAGTAACAAGATGGGTAAGATGACTTGTTTAATATATATTAAACAGTAACAAAAAATAGTTTCTACAAAGAAAAAAACCTTAGTAAATCAGTGATTTTTAAAAAAAGGCAGACACAAGATAGTCTACCTGTGGGAGAATTTTTTTTCTCAATGGTTCCATGTCCTTTTAAACTCTTGTGATGTAGGTAAATTTACATTTATAAAGCTTTGTCATCCAACAATAAATCTGAGACAAATTAAAAATTACAGGGAAAAATCTTTTCCACAAGTATCTGAAGTGCAAATACGACTTTCCAGGTGAAAAATAACATGCTGCACAAGGATTTGAAAGGTATAGTTTTGAATACGTGGGGGAAATATTCAGGCTTTGCAACTTAAAACTTCTCATACATGCCAAACAAAATTGAGCACACTGTACATATTAGGCATATGGTGGAACACAGTGTCTTTAGAAAAAGGTTCAGCAACACTTTTTTTCCCTATTATTAATTTAGTTTTATCAAAACCATTAATTTATTTCAGAGATTAGCAGAAATTTATGGTCTTTATACATATTTTTCATGATCTTTTTTCATTTACATGAGCATTTAATGCAAAGCTTTGGGGCATAAAGATATTAATCTAATTCTAATAAAGATACTAATTCAGGTAAAACACTTGTTGAATTCAACAGAATTTTTTCCATAGTTAGGCTTGAGGATTAGCTTTGTTGCCACTGGAAAGATTTGTTACATTGAGGGTGGTCAGACACTGGCACGGGTTATCCAGGGAGGTTGTGGTGCCTTCATTGTTGATGATGTTCAAAACACACTGCATGCAGCCCTGGGCAACCTGCTCTGGATGACCCTGATTTGAGCAGGGTGGGTGGATTAGGCTTCTTTCATCCCCAACTTCTTGTTTGGTTTTGTGATTCTGTTTCAAAACCAACATTTTTGAAGAAAGGCAATTTTTCAGATTTTTGTATATCGGCTTTTGGAAAACTGAACTGGTGCAAAGAAGGAACATTGAAGTTCAGATAACTCCTTCCCTGAGGACAGGGAAAAGCTGTTACAAAATCTCTTACGGTTTCTCAGTAGGTCAATGGAAGACATAGTCAATACATCCAGAGGACCATTTTGTCCTCTTATTTAGCTCTATCCTCTTGCTCAAGACATAGGCAATCAAAGCTCTCTAAAAAAAAAAGTTGCCGTAGAAGCAGCTAGCAAAAGGGAATGGTTTGGAGGGCTGTTTAAAAGATAATATCCACTGTGATAATGCTTCTGATGCAGGGGAAAATCAACCTGTAAATAGGGGTCATTCAACCTAAAGACCAAGGCAGGTTTTCAAAATATTTGAAGCCTTAAACGAGGCTCCTCCACCCATATTTTGTAGATAAATAATGTCCTGACTTTCAAGCATGTTGACCGCAGGAATGTATAAATATCTGCATTTGGGTAAGATCAAAATGTAATGTCTTGTTTTTGATAGTGGATAGTCAAGGACACTTAAGGAAGAAGGTTAATGATACAGTGAACAGAGAGTGTTATTTCCTTCACTGCAATCTCTGAGTAGCCCACAGTCTCAACCTGGGAACATTTTTGAGCCACAGTGCCACATTACTGAATTTAAGAACCAAAAATTGTGCTGTGGCCATGGAAGATATGAGCCCAACATCAAAGCTGTAAGCCAGAGAATTTCCAGATACATTACAGTGAATCTTCAATTAGCGAGATTGCTCCAATTTGAAATTACTAACTTGTGTTATACTTCTAATTATTTTTCTTTCTTCCAGATGATCTCAGGACAAGAAACATAGCTTATCATGTCCAGATCTTGTTGATTTGATCTATAAGTACTGTAAAAATAGATACTCTCCCAATACAGGACCTAGTTCTACTTTCAAGAACAAGTAATAATGACTTGACCAACATCTATCTTTTGTCTTTTAAAAGGAAAGAATTATTAATAAGTGTATTAATGGGATAACTTGTACGTGTGTACCTATAAAGGTATCATATTTTTTACTGTAGATGATCAAATACTTAAGAAACTAGTGCCTTTATAGTTTTTAGGAATGAATTATAGGAGCCATCCCCTTTGGTTGCAATACTGATCAGGTCAGTGAATGATGAAAATTGTTACTCTTTCATGGATGTTCAATGACCTATCTGGAATTAACTGATGGCCTCTGCCATTTTGGCATGTGTATGCTCATATCTGAAAGCCAACAGGATTATGTAGGTCTCCTCCATATCTGTGCTACTAAATCAAAGACCTTTACAGGATTCAGTAGCCCTGGAAACTAAACCCTATCTTGCTTTTCTCTGAAACATCGGTGACATACAGTGCTGTGCTATGATTGCATTATTTGTCTGCTATGAAGCTGAGAACTTTCAGATGTAAGGGTAATCTTTCTAGATGAAAAGACAATCAAGTATTTGAAAATATTGACAGGCTGGAATTATATTTTTAGAGCAGTTTGGGCAAATATCTATCAGGAATCATTTGATGTCATAGGCTTGCAACACATAATTGAGGTTCTCTAGGGCTGTGAATTGCTCTGGAAAAAAAAAACAACCCAAAACAAAACCCAAAAACCAAACAACTAAGAAAAGCAAGCCCACATTTCCTATACAGAGCACCAGACCTCCATGGAAAAATTTTTTGGGGTGCACAAATGGAACAAGTTCAGACATAGTTGGTGGTGTCTGACATCAGGAATGTGGAATAGATGGTTTCCTGCAGTCAATTCCAGCTTGTGTTTTCCATGAATCTATGATTTCATAAAGTTATTCATTTGACTTTTTCCACCAATTCCAGCTCCGAGAATTAGATGAAGGTACATTATTAAGATAAGTAAGTACAAGAATTATGGGACTGAATGGCTGTATAAACATCAGAGTGAGTCCCCAAGGAATGGAGATCGGAAAGATAATTCTAACTGACCACAAGATGACAGTAAAGCGTGCTTTAATAAATACATAAACGCAAATTAGCGTGCTATAGTTTCAAAATCCTAACAAGAAGTTGCGAGACTGTATGCCAGTGAAATGTAACGGTAATTGTTTCCTATCCTATCTGTGACACATAATGTGCTACATTACCTGTTGTTGTGTGTCCTTTAAATGACGAATGTGTTTGTCCCTAACAATCTCATAAGCATAATAATTTGTTTACTTTTGTCCACTTTCACTGCTATTCCATATTAGAAAGTTTAACCTGATGAACAGAAAAAAATCCAATCAAATAAAGAGGTAATGAGTGTCTAGCAGCCTGAAGCTAGGCTGGCTAACCAGGCTGCTTATTAGAACAAATTCTCAGTAGAGTAACTGTTTGTTAAAAGGTTAGTATCATACGCAAAAAAAAATTGTGAATTTCCTCCAGTTAGACATTTAACCTATCCATTTATTTTCCTTCACATAACAGATCGTATTTCAGTAACACTGTTGCTGTAAACTGTTAAGGTTTAAAAAGATTTAGCGTAAAACAACTTGGAATTGCTCTGATTACCAGAGGCTTAATCAGTTTTGAAAACTATTTTGAGCTCTATACTGCAGTGTTTAAAACTGCAGGAACTGCTTTGGTTTTCAAGCATTTGTAGTACATCCTCGGAGAGCCCGGAGTATTGAACTCCACACAAGGTAAGAAGAGGAGGTGCAATGCACTAGTCCCAAACTGAGTGGAAAGAAAGTTTGATTTATTAGCACTTGATCCTGTGAATCATGCACCCACCCACAGCTTCATTGATTAGGTGTTTGCAGCTCTAGGTTTGAGATGAGAATTTAATGAAACAGGATTTGATTAATTTATAAAGTTTTTTTTCTCTATCTGGAGATTGCCATACATATATATGAAAATAGAAGGATTACATTTCCAGTTACCTCTCACTATTTTTGTTTGTAATGTTTAAATGCTAAAAGAAAAAGACTGAAACAGAGAGTTATGTTATTAAGTTATGTTAAAACCAGTTTGTCAAAAAGCAAAGCACATAAGAATACTTCATCCTTGTGCTTGTCTTCCATGTCTTCAACCAGCTCAAAGAGAAACCTCTGTATGGTTTCTTTCCTTCTCTTCACCATGATGGAACTACTGCTAAAAATACCACAAATAAAAGTTTAATATGAGTGTACCTGTATTTATATACATTAGTTATTTATTACATGATGCTATTTTTCACATTAAAGCATGTCCAAAAGTGACATAATAAAACTTGCCATATTATTTTTTATTTCATATTTCTGTGTTACTAATATAATAACAGTTTATTGATCTTCTAAGCACTCATTTGAGTGCTAGTTCAGAAATTGCCATTGTTCTCATTACTAAACTAAAGAGAGAGAGACATATATGTATGAAGGATCAGAAAGTTTGTTGCAATATCACTTCAAAATATTTTTCAAGAATTGCAATATTTTGTTAAGGACATATACAAAAGCTTGCAAATTTTTAATTAAAACACTTTTAGGCACATGATAATTTGTCAGAGTTAGAAAAAGTAAATTTAAAGCTATGCCAACGTTAAGAGGAAACTGCAGAACTGGAATTGGTAAGTATTGACTGAAAGGAGAAATGAGAATCAGTCAGGATCTAAGAGTACAATAGGTGATTTACTTGATAGTAAATTTTTAATAATTGCTCCATTTGATTTGTTTACAGGAGGGAGTGAGAAGGATGAGAAATCTGATCAAATACATGAGTCTGCTGACTGCAGGCTTCAGTGGACTGTGAGTAGAAGGTAATGGATTATATGTTTTTCATGATCCATTTTTCTGACAACTAGTTTATTCTATATGCATAATAACACAACTACTGATACGCAGAACCTCAGAGAACAACCTCAGCTATCATTTTGGATGTGCGGGCTATGAGAAGGAATTCAATCCAATTGTATATACAGGATCAATATTCAAACCCAAGTTAGCATTAAAAACCTGATTTGTTTACCCCTTATTGTGTCAGGGTTGTTCTTATGTCAGTCTTTACAGAAAGAGGTCAATACACGCAGTGTAAATCTACATTTTCCCTTTTTTTAGTCTAATTAAAATATACATCTAGTAAATATGGCTCAACCATATATAAGTGCATAGAATAGCAAAGTGTTATCAACTATGCATACTACTGACTACACAGTTTAAGGGGAAACTTGAGATAACTAAATTTTTTTGTATATTTTTCTTCTCTTTAATCTAATCAGACAACACTAAAAGCCCAAGAGGTATATAAACTTCAGTAACTGGTTATATTAAACCTGGGTTTACTTAGATGATTTGTATGAGATAAATAAGTAATTACCCAAAGGACATTAAAAAATGGAATATATGAGACTGCGTGTGAGCATACTAACACAAGGCAGAGAGCTTGACTCGTGCATATTTAATAAGAAGAAATCCCTGTGCTTTTATACCCCCTTTCATTCTATAGAAGTCCTTATATCACCTTTATCACCATAGTAACTCAGCACTTCGCAGTCATCATATTCATCATATTATTTTATCAGTTTAGTAAATGATAAAGCGTTTCCCTGATCATCCACCATTTGGTATTCTGCCTTATGGGCATTCTTCTGAGAAGTACTGTGAATAATGAAATAATTCAGCAGTCTTCACAGAATGAGAAGTGATCCCTGATTTATACTACTGTACAATCAATTTCTCATTTTATTTTATCATAATATTTAAAAATGAATTAATCATAAGACCTTAACAACTTTTAAACATTTATAAACATTTGGGCAGCCTTCTGAGCCTGGTGTATCAATTATTATTGTCATAAAGCTTGCACAGGTTGAAGACTGGCCCTAAACTGTCTCTGTCATAAAGCTGAATACAGAAAAGACAGTCATTATCTAGCTTTACTAAAGGGTATTTTTTTTTAAATTTCCCTCTATTGCAGAATCCCCCGAAGGAGGGAAGATGCCAAGAAAGCATGTTTTGTAGACCCACTTTACTGTATTATTAGAATATGTACAGCCATAACAGCCTAGAAAGAATGTATTTTCAATTACATCCGTATCTAGTCATTTCTCTTTGAACTATAGCATATGAAATTAGATAAACGTGTAGTTGCTAATTAAATGTTACATGCTCTCAGCGTACATTGTATCAGTTAAAAGGAAAGAAAATTTGCAGTTAACTAGTTCCGTACAAACTGGAATGTCAAAGATTGTATCAGTGAGTAAAAAGACTTTAATAGATTGAACTGAAATTTATATTTCTCTTTCATTTAAATATATTTTTTCCAAGATACCACCTCCATAGCTTCTAAATATGCATTTGGCTTACATTTATTCATACTGAAGCAGTGTGCCTAAAGGCTTTCTCAAAAAGCTGGACTTTATCTGCATGAATACATACATTACAACTTTGAAACAAAGCTGAAGTTTCTGAGGTTTGATCATTTAACTGCAGACTGTACATACATGTGTGCTAGCTTTTATCTAACACTCCTGTGTTACAATACTTGAGTTCTGATCTCGCTGATTAACCATAAGGTATAATAGCTCTGCTGGATGATCCAGAGAAGCATTTTACCTTTTATTCTGAATGCAAGTTTCCAAAGCCTACCGTTTGATTAGTTTTTATTCTTAATAGAACTTAGTTTATAAACAATTTTACTTTAGGTTACTGGTAAAACCTGAGAAGAAAAAATACTTTTTTTCAACTATGAAGTACTATTGGTATCTCAACAGATATCTGGTTCCACTAAATGCTGCCGTAAGAAATTGAATTTAAATGAACATACTAGTTTCAATCCATGAAAATTACTGTCATGACTAGTGCTGTTTCACTCCATTAATATCAGTTGTGATCTGTTCTTTCTCAAAGGAGGAAGACAAGGTAGAAATAACAGTACAAAAATTCATCCCATGGCACTTCAGCCAAGAACTGCAATAACCATATGGTGTATGAGGGTGACTATGTGTGACCATGAGGGCTAATTAGTGGTAGGTAGGACCAGATCCTTGGTTAATGCAGCTTGATAGAGCTTCAGGATCTGACTCACACATCTTAAAACATGAGATGAGGAGTGACTGGAGCAAGCTAATTTGTTCAAACTGTGCTTAAACACTTACTGTGATATTCCTGAAAATAAGGAGTTAAGGACTCCTGGTCTAGATAGATGAACCTAACATTCACAGACTCTCATTTATCCAACACTGTAGACTCAGTGATTCATTTTTCTGCCTTGCCTCAGATGGCATTTTTATGCTTTCTTCACTGAAGGGAGTTTTCCCAGCAGGGTTTTTCCACCAAGATTACCGATTTCCTTTTTCATACTCCTCTGATTACTCTTTCCTTACTCACCTGATAGCTGAGCATGATTAAACACCAACAAAGAAAAGGAAAGATTCCACAACTAGATTCTTGTAAAATGTTAATATTTATTTTTGATATATAGGAAGAGCTTATTTAGCTAAAGGAACAAAAAGATAGATATAAAAACAAGTTTTATATATGTATCTATCTAACACATCCAGTGCCCTTTATTTATTGGTTTGTTGGCCCTGTTGGGAGCTTAGCTCTACAAGCCTGCTCTTACTGCAGAAGTTCTCCTTTTCTTTTAGCGCAATGGCGATGGTTGGCATGGACTTGCATTACAGGGCTAGCAGTGATGAAACAACCCTGCCTGCAGTTCTCATGAGCCACACAGGCTCACAGTCCTTAACAAACCTCTCTAGAGCTTTTGTCTCAATGCAGGTGCCAAATGTGAATGCAGCGTAGCTCTTCCCTAGCAACAAATGAAAAAATGACACTTTCAGACTGTGATTGGGCAATAAAGAAGCTAGAAAGTTACACATAATATTGTCTTAAAAGAAAACTTTCCCAAGAAGTGCCAGAAGAGCTTCCTCTTTTGGCTATGTTAATGCAAATTGCAATCATTTATAATTTCATACAGAATGCAGTTTTTAAAAAAACCCAAGTCTTAGCTGCTTGTTTCAGGATGTGAGTCAGTTTTGCTCTGCTTTGATGATTAGGCAAGCACGTATTCCCTTTCTATTACGTACATTTTCGTCTGTGTGTCCATCACTGGAACTTGAATATGATTATGTTTGGCCCAGTAGGTTTATGTCTTTTAGAACTATAACATTACTTCACTTGAAGAGTTATTAGGGCTGCAGAGATGTAACTACAATTGCTAAATGGGATAATGCAAAATGAATGAAGTAAAAGAACCCCTGGAGGCTTCTTGATGTTTACTCTTTCAAGTAATGCACTCTTCTGTCATCTCATCACACACAGAATTATTTAGGGAACTGTGTGAACAGTATTGCTTCACAAGTCTTACAGCCACCTGGAATATAAAGTGTACATTATACATACAGGTCATAAATAGACATTTTCCTGTTTTCACTCTCAGTACAATGGCCTGTCTCATTACAGCAGCCCAAATGGGAAAACAAAGAGATGAAGTAGCAGCATACTGTTGTGGTGTATATACTATTTGAAAACTCTCTTTATTATCATAAATAAAGCTAACATACTAGGCTGATTTTCACTTATATTCTTCTGAGGATAATCTAAGACTGTGACATTTCATTCTTACCCAGTATATTTCAATAGGTCAGCCACTAGTAACAGTAATGTCATTGCTAATGCTGCTAGATGTTTTAACACTGAATATAAAAGGATGCAAATTTACAGTATTATAGGTGTGACTTATGAGATGTTACAACTTAAAAGATGTGCAATCCTCGTGACACCATTGGGATCACATGTAGGAAGAATTGGCCAGGCACCATTATTTTTGTGGAGTTTTTACACATAAAAGACACCTGTATAGTTCTATTTACCTCTAACAGAATAGAAATAAACACTTGAAGTGAAATATAATATATATGATTTAGTAGCCATAGAGCTAAACTTCCTTGTATTATAAAGTCTGATAGTCCCTCCAAAGTTAAGGAAGATTCAGGCACATTTTCTAAGCACTCCAAGTCTGGATGGAACAAGAGGTAGCTATCATCTGCACCCTGGAACAGGGAACAACTTCTTGATGTGTAGTAATAGGAGAAGGCAATAGGGAGCTGTGGATCAATGACCTTCCAGGGTGTACTGGTACAACAGAACAACAATGCAGGTGCCATGGCATAGTAAGCTGAGCCAATAACATTTACCAGAATACACAGTAGCAGCTGTGCCCCTAACCTCTGGACTGGCAGAAAGTAGATCTTCTTTTGATGGTTATACACTCCTAAGGATTGTTTGCTTCCAGTCACAGCTATCAGCACGAAACTTTAACATGCAGAATTCATGCAACAAATATGTCCCTATCAACAGCCTTCACACAATCCCAAGCTGTAATATGTTAAAACCTCTGCACTGCAACTAGGAAGTGAGAAGAAAAGGTGACTTTTAGAACTGTGGTTTAACTAGTTCCTCCTTATTTAAAATTAAGTCTTTACCTAATGCCGTTGAAGACCTTATAAAGCATTGGAACAGGCTGTTCAGCGAGGTTTTGTACTCTCCATCTTTGGATGGATAACTTCCTGAGCAACTCTATTTTAATATAGATCTTGCTCTAAGGAGACCAGTCTGGATGATCTTAGGATTTCCTTGTCAACCTAAATAGCTCAGTGATTCTATGATCTTTGAGGTCACACAGGCTGCCTGTAATCCTAACCTTCACAATGGCACCAAGGATTGACGAAAATAATCCAGTCTTGTACGTGTCTCTTCCACTCAGTCAGTCAAGGGAGTAACAGGATGCTGAGGTGACAGCTTTTTGCTGGAGAGTGGAAGTACAGGTAGAGCTGTTTGATGAAGTCCTGATATGCAAGTTTTACCTTTGAATCTATATTAACTGATTCCAGAATTATTTCAGGTTCAAAATAATGAATCTGACCTAGAATCTTAGAGCTCTGTTTCATTAATATAATGGCTTCCATTTTCTCCTAAATCATGACATGGAAAGGACAAAATATACCACAACTACCTTCTCTCTCCTCTCTGAAGACTTCAGTATACTTATTTTCAAACAATTGGATTCAGAAACTTTGATGTCACTGGCATAGTGGCAAAATGTACAGATTGCATATTACAGGCAATGAATGTAAAAAATCGCAGAGGCGGATGTGTTCCTTGACTTGACTGTCTCCAAAGAAAACTTGGTCTAATAGATATCCAGTTGAATAAAAAATATGCAACAAGCATCCATAGTAGATGCTACCTCAATCTTCATTGCTGTATTCAGAGAGAGAAGGTATTTCCTGATGAAAAAGCTTTAGTATCTAGCTTTGTCACATTTGATAAGTTCTGAGGGAATGAGTATGTTTCAATTCAAATGTGCAGAGGAAACCATAATATAAACATTTCACTTTTCCTACCTTGGAAGGAAAACAAGAGAACTTAAATCACAAGCCTTCTTTCCCATGGACAGAAAGTGAGGTTTACATGTTTCCCTCATCTACCGAGCTGTTCCCCACTTCCTTTTTTTTCCCTCCTTTGATGAACAGGAATCCTGTCTTCTCTTCTCTCTTGTTCTTTGCATCCTTCACTTTACCAGGTCTATTATACATTTCCTAACTTGATTTTTTTGATTATCTAGGTAACTTAGATGAACTTCCTTTAATAAGGTTAATTTTTTTCATGTCTTAATATTTAATATAATAGCCTCACAATGACTCTGTGAAGTGAGAAATTACTTTAATTCCCTTTTATTAAGAGGAAACTTGGGCAGAGATCCATTGAAACAACAATGCCTGAAGTGGGAGTTGGATATATAAGTCAATGAGAGGATATCAACATTTCTCCTTCCAGAGAAGACCTTAATCATGAAGTTGCAACTTATTGCACAGGGATCTGAGTGAAAATGGAGGTACAATCCACACCTCCACTGGAAGCCCTGCAGCTGTTCAGAAGATAGTATCACTGGATCATGAAAAGCACAACTGAATTCTCTGTGCTTAAGCATGTAATGCTTTCAGCTTGTTGTCTACGCAGCTGAGGCACCTAACTTCAGTGTAGATTCCTCTTACGAGATGGGACGGCTCCATTAAATGTGGCGTTTTTAATACATGAGACCCTGATTTCCCTCCCTTTGCAGTATTCTGTGGCTCCCTTTCAGCTTCCCCTGGCTCCTGCTGCCCATCAGTCATGTGATGGCCATAGCTTGCTCTTTGTCTATCTTCTAGCTCAATATCTGGAGTCCAAGCAACTCTGTTATAATACAAATAAAATATAATAGAATCTACTAGCTGTATTTGTTCTTGTCCTCAAGGCATTGTCCCCAGACCCCTCAGTCTCTTACTACGTGAATTCAAAGAAAAGCATATTTTTTCTTTCACACACACACAAATAAAAAAAAAAATCTGTGGAGCAAGTGAAATTAGTATATTCATAATGAAGTTTTTCTTTAACTTTGACACAAACACAAAATTTAAGTGGCCTAGAATGTTAGAAACTTATTTAAAATATTTCAGGCTGTTGCACAAAGTATTAGAATATTCCTTCTGTAAACACACTATACCAATTTCAGTGCAGAGGACATAAATGACAATCCACTGCTTTCCAGATTGGATAACAGTTGTTTTCATCTTCTGGTAGAAAAACACAGAGAATCCAAGGAGAGATTCATAACCATAATGTGTGACATCAAGCCAAACTACGCATATACATTAAGCCACAGCGAAATCTAAGCAAGCAAAACCATCAAAACATCTCTGGCACCACCTACAGAAGTAAGTCAGTATTAGCTTTAAAGATTTGCTGTCAAAAAAAAAAAACAAACCAAACCAAAAATCCCACTGAATAAAGCCAGAGAAATGAAGAGGGATAAATAATAAAGAAAAAAATAAACAAAGATCTTCAGGAACTAGAATTGTATGGATGCTCAGCCCCCTACTGATGAAGTGCTGTTTAGAAGTAGCTACTATGCTTTCCGTGCAATATATTCAAACTCCAAAGTGTTCTTACATGCTTGCGATTGGTCTACAGGAAATGATTGACGAGATAAAATCTGAAACATGTGGAAATCAGTCTTTACTGTGGAGAACCTACTTTCTAGTACTGGAGGACTATGTATGAAGATTAATCACATTTTCACAGCTGGATTTTTGAATAGAGCCTCATTAAACTGGTATAAATATATGCCATATTGTTGTGTGGTTGTTTTTCTTTTTCTCATCTGCTTCAAGATCACTTTGGTACGGAAGAACGCTGTTTCATTATATCCACTCCAGCTGTGCTCTTCTTCCAAAGTCCTAGCATTTGCCAAATGTAGAACTTAGCACATGCTCACAACAGTAAGTTGGTAAAATTGATTGAATGAAACATAATACAGAGAACCGAGTAGGTGAGGGATAAAAAGAAATTTAAAATGGAGAGAAAATTTTGCTTACAAATATTCCCTGTTTCTTTGTTTATTGCTAAGAGTGCTGTGGTTATTACCACAAACAAAATAAACACTACTGAGCCCTGTATTGATGAAAATAATAAAAAAAAAATGTTTTGATGCAAATGACAGATAGCAGCAGAAAATCCCAAAGAACATCATTATGGTTGTATAAAAAGGTTCAGAAACAGCATGCTATATAGTTGATATAGGGCTCAGACCTCTATAAGGAAAATATTTCACAGTAACAGTGATCTGAAAAGCCCAGTAAGGGCTTGTGCTTAAGTATGGGCTTAAATTTCAGTGAAAAATAAATAATGAAAAATCATGAGCTCAGTGATGTTAAAGGCAAAATATCTCTTTAATTTCATCAGGGTCAGATTTCATTTGTGGATTCCTTAGAGGTAAAGCAAGTATTTGTAAGCCTTCCAGACACAGGCTGTGAAAGCAGCTGGCAGTGTAGATCCCGTAGGGGTCTGGAGTCCCTAAGGACCCACTTGCTCAGCTGGATGCCCAGGAGGCAGCCAGGGCAATGCTGGCAGACACCTGGCTGGTGGGTCTGGTTTACCCTTAGAATGTTTAGGCTTAGCTATACCAGGTATGTAGCATCTCTGTGTCAGGTTGTGTTCTTCGCTGGTCGCTTAAAGAAAAACAGCAAGGTGTGAATATGTTTATGGAGTAGCTTAGCCAAAATCTTTGTTTTTCATGATGTTTTATTATTTGCCAGCTAGCAGTTTTGTCCTGGAAGTTCCTGTGTATTCTCCAGGTAGGTATCAGATTCAACAAAATTGCTGCATATAGTCATATTCTTCACAATATTTTACAGGTATACAAAACGTCTGTAAACATTCTTCACTGGTACTCTTATTGAAAGTAGCTCCCTGATGAAATAATTTCAGTTGATTGCACTGCTGTAGCTCAGAGGGAAGTTAGACCTGAGATTGATTTTATATTATTGCATTTTGTTAAAGATTTTTCTTTTTTACCTAAAACAAATATTATATAGCCATTACATTTTGAAGTGAACAAGCAATTATTAAACTGGAGATTGTTATGATCCCATTAAAATAAGTCTGTTACTGTACTAAGAGTGATGATTCATTGTTCACAAGTGAGCTTAAACCACTGATGCTAAATGCTAATCAATCCTTCAGCCAAATCAGAGCTAGAATGACTTTCTTCTTTAGCTGCAATAAAAAATTCCTGTAAACAAACCATTTACTAGTATAGGAGTCCCTCAAATATCTGTTATTAGTGAGCCCAAGTTCCATATTGACACAGAGGGCACAGGAGACCACTTAGAATGTAGTGGTGTAGGAAGAGTTTTAGCTGATGGATTGCAGAGTGCTATCCAGGTAGCAACAAACTTCCACCTGAAGGAAACAAGGGTGAAAAGGGAAGGGGGTGACAACCTCTTTTGTGCAGTGGATTCTTCCAGGTGCAGCATATAATATATTTACCAAAAGCAACATGCTTTTGTTCATGGGTGTACAGTTGAATACCAGTCATATTATCCCTTGCTGTGGGGAAAAAAAAAAAAGTTAAATTATTGTATCTGAAAAAAGATTATGGAAGGGTAATCTCTCCTATTTTCAGTTCATTTGGTTTGTATATTTGATAACATGTTTTCCAGGCTTTGGTTCCTTTTATTTCATTTCTTTTAAGTGATCATATTTCACAACCATGACATCTCCACTAACACATTAAACTTGAGAACAGGAAGGAAGATATATCAATTGTCTTTTATATAGGGAATACAAGGTATGTGTTCTATTTTATTTACATAACTCTATTTTTTTTTCCATGGCAACTCTTGCAACTTATTCTGGATTTATCCAGTGTACGTAAGGTCAAAATCAGAAATTGATGTTGTAACAGCAATTTCTTCATAACAAGAAATTTCTGTAGAGAATAAGTCAGTTTTGCATGCTCTGGGTGTGTTTCATCCAATTAATTTGAGATGGTAATTAATATGGACCGTATATATGGGTATTGGAACAGTTTATTAATGCTTTCCCTTGAGTGAGAAGATAATTTTAAATTGATCACTGAGCTATTAAGAGATCTGTCAGTTACAACTCTACTTCCAGCCTTCCGTGGACTAGGTGCTTTTGGAATGCTAAGGAAAAATATTTTCATATAACTCTTTTCTTTTGTAAATGTCACTGGTGGGAGAGGAAGTGTTCTTACAATGTTGAGTGAGTAGGGTTTTGGCACACTTGTTAGCAACTCTGCATACTCTCAGTGACAAAGTGTTGATTTTTAGTCTTCCTATGAGATCAGGTAGGACAGAGAGAATTGTTTTCTTTTTCCCTTTTCTGTTGTTTGGAATCTTGTGTTTCCAGCACTGATGATGTTTTATTGGCAGTAAAGATTATGCTTTTGTTTTAGGAGGCAGATACACTTCAGAAACTTTTTTGCTGATTTATATAGTAAGGATACATTACGGTTTTTGTTTTTTGGGGTTTTGTTGGGTTTTTTTGGTTTTTTTGTTTTTGATTTTGGTTTTGGTTTTGGTTTTTTTTGCTTTGGAGTCCTTATAGTATAGTAAGGCCCTCTAACAAAAAAATCACAATCATATCACAAATTTAACTGATGTGCTTGAAGAGTAAGCAATGAGAAATTTGTAAGATGCCGGAATCTGTGACTATGATGACTCATGCTCCAACAAAGAAGCTAAATGATTTTAGTAATAATATCCAAGTGGTGCATTCTACTAACCTCATGCTACTGACTCACTGCTTGATTAGATACGGCACGCAATAGCTCCAGTGAACAGAGAGAGGCAGCCTTCAAGGACAGATTGCAAGGCTCTTCTTATCACAGATCTTCAGAAATCTCTAGAAGGTTGCTGATCCTTTCTTGCAGTTCCCACTGTCATTTACACCTCATTTTTCACTGCATCAATACTTTCTATCTCTTCCAAAATACATGTACAACGGGTAGATGTGTCACTAGCACTCTTAGGCACAGAAGTTTAAGCTAGTCCTTGTTGCAGGTAGCCTTAGAATTACGGTTTTTCAGAAGTTACTTGTGGATTAGTCATTTCTCTGAACCTTAAATCCACACATGTGCATATATGGAATAAAACATAAATATATTATAATATATTTCTGGTTTAGAAAAGACTGGCAGTATGATAAATCTGAATCTCAAAGCAGAAAATTAATGAAATTCCAAACTCGGGGCATTAAATGGACTTTTAAATACATTTTTATTCTGAAGTTTGAAAATTATATTGCTTTGTGTAGAGTAGATAGTATATGTTTACTTACACAATGTTACATAGCACATTGATGATAAAAATAGAGAAACCAGAGTCCTCACAGCCTCCTTAGGAGTGAAATGGCATATCAACCCAAATTAACAGACTCTGGAAACAAATGGATTTTATTTCAGAAATTAAAATACTGAAACACCTTCTATAACAATAGCAAGATATAACAGGTTCCAACAAGCCATCTGGTAGAACTTGCCATAATAACATCACTTTGTAGGAAAGGAAGAGTTTTAAGCAGTACGTTTTTTCTAAGTCTAACCTAAACTGTAGTGTAATTTAAGCCTGTTCTAACTCCAAAGGGAAAAACAGCTCATTTACATCCTCTCTTCAGCAGCCTTTCATAGGTCTGAAGAGTGTTTTCATGTCTTGCCTCAGGCTTCTCTTTCTTCCACTCAGCAACTCCTCCCTATCTTTCATGAGGAGCAGAGATCCAGACTTGCACAACACTTCAACTGAGGAGTTTTGAAGGGAGGAAAGATTATTTTATATGCCGTGTAGGCTATGACTCTCTTCATATGCTGCACACTGGTCACCAGTAGCTCTAGGGCATGATACCACTGGGTTTACATTCATCGTATTGGCCATTATGATCTCTAAGTATTTCCTTTCTAAAATTGCCACATTGTCAGTTGTTCTTCATTCTGTATTACTGAAGTAGCTTGTCTAAGTGAATCTTGTGTTTTACTTTGTTAAATATAATAGCATTTTAGGACTATTTTTCCAGTTTGTCACAACAGTCTTGAATTCTTACTCTTTCAAGATATGTGCAGCCCTTCCCTTATTGAACATGGTCTGCTGTTTCCTCATCACTTATTTGCAACTGTTCCAATTCTTTAATTTACTAACACCGTTTCTTACAACAGCAAAATCAATATGACAAAATGATCCTGCTTCTGCTGATCCCTAAGCAGTTCACCAAGTTTTAAATACAAAGTTGAAGTATTCACAAAAAAATTTCATAAAATAAATATATATTATTAATAGGATTACTCAACCCAGAATACAGTGTTGGACACAGAAGGCAACACTGTTTTTCTGTGGTTAATATAAGTAGTATCAAAATTGTCTGATTTTTAATATAGCTTAGTCTAAATATTATTTTATTTCTCATAGTAAAAAATAAACAAAACCTTTTTTTGCAGTCAAATACAATGTCTGCTAGACTGGTTCAGAACAACTAATTTGGGCATTTTGTTTATTTATTATTCTTGCGTTTGTTTGGTTTTCCTGTCATTCAGAAATGAACAGTGAGAAAATGTATAATTGAAACACTTGTTTTTACTAATACTTTATTTTTTCCTAGGGTTTTTTTTCAGTTTTCTTTTTCATTACTGTCTGAAACTGAAGACCTGCTGCAGGACTTTAAAGAAGAAATCTTCCAATGAAAGGGTTAAACACTGAAATAAGTTAACTAAAGATATTGTGAAATCTCCAAGCTTAGAGGCTTTCAAAACTTAGCTAGGCAAGGCCCAGAGCAGATGGCTCTAAATTTGATCTAACCTTCCTTTGTGTAGGAGTTTAAACTAGAGGAACCGAGCAGTTCCTTCCAATCTATATTTCCCTTTAATTCTATATAAATTATATAAAGAACATGTATATTAAAGATGAAAAATAGCAATAATTTGCCTATTTGGTAAATGTCTATCCATTGTTTCTTCCAAAATTAACAATCTGGATGCTGTTACAAATGTCAGCCAACAGTGGAGTAATTGAACTGATTTGGAATGGGACAAAACTGTTATGCAGGAATAAGCAGCAAAATTCTGGTTAGGTTTCTGTAAGGACATGAAGAAAGCAAGGTTTATAGGAGCAGGTACTTATTCTACTGTAGTGATACAGCTGGACAAAGCAGAGAAGTGCAGCTGGGGGCCACTGGAGGCAGCCCCAGCCCTGGCACTGGGCATCTCCCTGGGGGTAGGGATGAGTTGAGGCCAGGCTGGGACATGGGCACATGGGTGGGCCTTACTCCTTGAGGTCCCATGGCTGGGCAGGGCTGGGCTGTGGGGAGCTGGAGACAGTGGCATTGCTGGGGCAGAGGCTGAGGGACCCAGGGGCTGACATGGGGTCCTAGGCTGTGGGTAGGGTTGAGGGAGGCCATGGAGGGGCCAGGAAGGGACTGTCATGGCTGATGGCGACCTTCATCCAGACCCAGCACACCTTTACCCGTGTAGCATAAAAATGATACTCAGCAGTACAGAATACAACGCTTCAGCATCATGATGTTTTCAAATCATGCATCACACTGGTGGGCTGTGACAGAGCCTTGCTGTTGTTTCAAGCATGCTCAGTGAAACACACCCCCAGAGGAATAATGATCATATCTTATCAGTGCGCCGTGGAGCCCAGGGAGCTATGAGCCACAGCTGCCAGCAATGCCAGCAGATAAAGACACCAGCTCTGAGCCATGTGAACCTACCTCAGCCTCTCTCCCCAGGTTTGGGGTCAAGGTTCTCCTCCTGGCCCAGTCCATGCATGCAGTAAGGATGTACTTTCTGATAAACCTTGAACTGGAGATGGTAACAGTCTAATAAGTCTCGATGCACAGCGTGGTTACTGGAAGGGAAGACAGAGCAACATGCAGCTGTATTACCTGAGGTTGGATGCTACAGGTGCCACTTGGCAGGCTGTCAGAGGCGTTCTGCTTGCAACCACACTCTCGTGCTTGCAGTTAGAGTTGGCAGTCTTGTCATAGTGTTAATTCTGCTGGAGTGTCCTGGCATTCATTTAGTTTTTTAATGTTTTCAGACATTGATATTCTCAGCTCACACAATGATACCACTAAGGTTTTGTTCTTTATTAAGGTTTTATTCTTCAACTGCTCGTCCTAATAAGTCGCTGTGTTCTGTGGTGTGAAAGTCTACACCAATGAAGCGTACTGCTCTGGTGAACTCACCAGGGGCCTTTTCTTTCTTTCTTTCTTTTTTTTTTTTTAATTATTCAAAGTTCTATCCCTTTTTAATGACTGCTGTTCACTTACTTGGCTGTGTCCAGCAGGGCTGCCACCAAGTTCTTGGAATCGTACATGGATTGCCTCACCCAGATCAGTATATCTGGGGCTTACTAGGGTCAATTGAAAATTTCCTGATAAAACTTTTCTAGTAGAAAATTATTTAAATATCTTTTCTTCCACCTTCCTTCTGGAACCAACCACTCTGTTGAGAGACAAGCATCAACATGAGCATCAGCCTATGAGAAAATCTCAGGAAATCCACTTTCAAGAAATACCCTGTCCAGGAGCATCTGTGCAACTACCTGCATTCAACCTCTGAAGTCCCTTTGAAATGTACTTCATGGTGTATCTGTGTACAAATTCACTGACTACAACAGATTTTCTTTTGCTCAGAGACAGTGCCACACGATCAGAGAGCTTTTCTGAAAAAAAAAAAAAGCTAGAGTTAAAATTAATGAAGAAAAAACAGAGGTAAACATAGAAATTGTAAACTACAGTTTAGAGCTCTATAGATGCTCCATACTTCCAGCTTTTCACACTTCTGTCAGCTTTTCACACCTCTTTTCCAAAACAAGGCTGTCATTGTCTCCTGCTCAGGGCTGTCTCTCAGCATACCTTGTAGCCACTGCTTTTCCAGGCTTGTCAACCAGAAGTGACTGCGGTGTATTATCCCCTGGACCTCACTTGAGGTGATGCTTCCACAGATTTACCACCTGCAAGAGCGATTTGATCACCCCCTAGAGACACCAGTTTCTAGAGGAAATTATTTTGTTAGGCACAGTTACTTAAAACACTTAGAGTCTTGCAACATTTAGAGCCTTGGTTCATTCATTTACTGCACTGGTCATGTCCGAATACAGCTTTCTTTAAAACTCTCATGCCCCTAAAATACCACCTCTCTCACAATAGTCCACGGTGACAAGTGGAATGTGTTCTTACATGACCTAATTCTCTACATGAAGAGAGAGGTTGCCTGTATTAGAACTTGCTTGCTATGTGGCATTGCTGATAATGCTGTGAATTAAATCAACTTAAATTAGCCTAGTTTGCCTGTACTGTTCATATTCTTCCCACTTGGCATGTTTTACTTTCACTCAGACAATTTCCATAATTATAAATCTTCAGCTGATCCCCACTGTATTATGAGAACTGTTGAAACCTCGTAGCACATTTTGGAGCTCTAGTAAATGCAGTAAGTAAAAGTCTAGGTGCACTGAAGCCAGTAGAAATACTGCCACAAAGTCCCGGTCAAAAAGACCAAATTACACTCGGTGAAACTGTTCCTTCCCTTCTTTTATGCATATGCAGGTCATTGTATGTGCAACTGTTGTTTTGGAAAGATGAGCAAGATGCTCAATAGCAAGAACAGAACTCTGAAATAGTTCACTAGATGCATCAGGTTGCTGTGATTTATTCTAGGGCTCAGTGCCTGATCGTGTGTTTCACATACATGGAAGGTTGCATGCAAGCTCCAATATGGAACTCACCTTTGCAGAAAACCTGAATTCCATTGAGAGAATAGCTCGTTCCAGCGTCGATTTGCTACAGCCAATATGAATACCAGCAAGTCTGAACTGATTAACTCATGGAACAAAGATGCTATAGAAGCAGCAGTTGAGTACTCTCTGGTTAAGAATGGGACTGCCCATTTTTCAGCAAGGATGTTTGAATGAAATCTTGTGATTAGCTCAGCCATTTTCATAATTTCACTATTATTATTCAAAAAATCATTCCCAAATTTTTTGAGGTCTTCTCCAATAAAATACATAATCGTGAAGGGAGAAAGTTGTGACTTGAACTACATCGAGAAATGCTGCGCATATCAGCGAGATCTGACTTGACATTTCACCTTGGAAAAATTAAAATAGAACTGATCATGAAGAGGTACAGGTGCATAAAGGAAAAAAAACCCAAACCAAACCCAGAACCAACAGAGGGAAAACCACAAGGCCTTTGTTCCTACTCTCTTTAGTAAGGTTAACAGGAAATTTTTGCTTTCTTACAGGATCATTATCACTTTCTAGCATCTTTGTACTCCTCCCAATAAGATCACTCTATACAAGAAGTAGCAGTGTGCTCAGTGCAATAATATTAGTAGAATAATAGCTTCTTTAAAAGGTCAGGAGTATAAGATTTCATTGGAAAAGTCTCCGAGCGCCGAAAAAGAGATATACTAAGCAGGATACTGTTATTTCCTTTTTGTTTTGGTTCTTTTGAACTGTTAGGATCCATTCCTGTGCTTAAGTCAGAAGAGATGTAAGATTTAAAGAATCTTAAAGACGCAAAATCATCTTTAAAATAACAGAAAACAAGGAACTTACTCCTAAGAGTAGAATCTCTAGTGTCTAATGGATTGAATACTCGAGTATGTGGTTTCAGCAAAATCTGGACACTGGGTTAGTACTAATAATCTCAAATTTGAATGTACCATAAACTTATCCTGTTAAAAATATGGATTTATGAACAATTCACAAACACGTAATATTAGTATTAACCCAGTGCTACATTCCGGAAAGGCTCACTGGCTATTTTTAAGCAATTGCACAATTTCTTATTTCCTCTTTAGCTCCAGGACTTTTACAAATATGTTACTGCAAATTCAGGAAATCCAGTACACATCTGATCAATAACAATTTTACCCACTTACCCAACCTGCCACCTTTTAGGTAGGATTCACTGCCACTAAAATAAACAAATTAAACATTATACCAGCAGTATTAAAACATTGTCTTGAATAATTAAACCAAAATGTCTTAAAAGACAAAGGTTTCCTAAAACTGGCACAAACTTATTTCAGTAATGCCCTGGAATAAAAAGGTTAAATGTATGTAATTTCAATGTAATTAACATCATACAGTACTGTTCATGTTACTTTTCCTGCCTCTATCTCTAAAAGATTATGACATGTTGAAGTTATCAAAATGGATGTGTTTATATAAAACTGACAGTGATATGTAGTAGAGATGACAGCTCTTTGAAGATGATACAAAAATAGAAAGAGAAGATACATTTCATAGATCATGGCTTTTTTATTTCTTAAGAAAAGAGAGTAGAAAATAGAAAATTAAATTTTTTTCAGTTCTGTATAATAGTCGGTCCCAGGTAGTTGCACTAGCTGAGATGTGTTCTTAATTGTTAGGTGATTAATTTTAGAAGTGCCCAGAAAAACTTGAGACCTTATGGGCAGAAGCTTGCATGACAAGGAAACAATTATTTTGTAAAGGCTCAAATGGTGTTAGACGGAAAACAGTGTTTAGACTGTCTAACTGTGGTAACCTGGGGTAAGTGTCATGTACAAGGAGTCTGGTTTTATTTTACAGTTTAAGCTGATTTTGGCAGAAAGGCAAAAATTGGAAAGACTGAATATAAATGAAGTATTTATGACACCACTGTAATGAGGATTTTTCCAAGCAATGAAATTAAGTATGGCAAAGTGTTTCTCCAATAACTGTGCAAATAAAATAACACTAAATTAAATGAAAAACCATTACACGTTGTTATCCTTATCAATGCTTAAATAATAAACAGTTAGAAATCAAGATCTAAATTGCATCTTAATTGCTTATTAAACTCTAATAGTTACACACTAAACATGAAAATATTGAATGTTATGTATATCTATATTTAATTAATCATGCACATTTAAACGTACAGTTGTAAGAAAACTACCATCAATGACTAACCAGAAAAATAATTCAAGTGAGGTTTCTTTTGCAGTCAGGGTTGAGTCAACATCTTTATAACACACTTCTTCAGTGATTTGGAATTCTTTTAATTGTATAGCATGGTGTCTTTTCTCCAAGATAGTCTGAATGTTAATGCATACTCTTGGGAAAAGTGTAAGTGACCCTTTGCTTCCTGAGCCAATGGTCACCTGCAGATGGGGAGCAATGACTTTCTGGTAACTGAGAATAGCAGCTTCCTCGTCTTTCTCTTCCTAAGAAGAACTTGTACAACCTTGGTATGTGTTGTCTTTGTGTATAAAAGGTAATAATGTTTGCTAATCTTCGTGAGGTATTTTCAAGGTTAGTGGAAAGAAGGTAGTGTACAAGAGCAAAGCATTACGATTCAATATAGTTTTTGTCAAACAAGCACAATCAACTGTACAACAATAGTACTCAGGCAGCTCACCAGTAATTTTTACAGCTTTCTTAAGCAAGGCTGAATGGCATATTGGCAGAAGCGAGATATTCTAACACCCTTTTTCTACTTGGATTCTTCCAAAACTTGTTGCCTACTAGGCATCCATACACTGTGGGAGTTCAACTTCTTCTCTTGTTTATCAGGAAGGGCAAGAACAGTATTCAAGAGGACCTCAAGACAACTCATGTACCCACTTAGAGGGCATTTTGGAGCAAGTGTCTTTCTTACCTTGCCTTTGACAGTGCTCTGTTTCCTAGTGTTGGTGTGACTCATCTCATTTCAAGATATTTAACTCTCTTCCTTTTCTCTTTAAAGCCAAAACGTTTGTATTTCTAACATGACAATGTGAAACTTCAGTTAACTACTTTCTTAAAATTTTCTTATCTGATTCCTTTAAATTTTCAAACAAAAAATGGTTATTGTTAGAGGTTGTTAAGATGAAAGTTTCCTGATTTTTGTTGTCAGAATTTGGAGGTGGGAAGAGGTGGGTTGGCAGGACGGGGTGGGGGGCAGTGGGAGAAGGAAAATGCATATATAGTAAGAGAACAGATGGGGGAAACCTTATGCTTCACTGAGGCTGGTGCTCACTTCACTGCCTAAGGAATGTCTCTCCTGAGAATCACAGCTGGAGTCTGTGTTAGATTTTGCCCTCAAACTGTAAGTGAATTTTGGGCTAGCTTTGACCTAAAGTAGTGAGTTGAAATGCCATATTTTTTTATAATTAAAGGAAATGAGAACTTTTAAGGTAATGCAAGCAAAGGTTGTCACATCATTAAAAAAAAATGGATTCTCATGTTGATTTTACAATTTTAAAAGCATTTTTGATGTATACTATGCAGCTTTTTTCTATATATATCATATAGTATAAAAACTATACAGTTTTGTGATTTTGGAAATAACATCAAAGTTTGTGCAAGTCCAAGATGGAAAATATTACACAAAATCTCAAACCAGATTTCTTTTGTTTCCAGAAAAATAATCTGGATAATTTCAGACATAATTTTGGTCAGGGAAAGAATCTAAGAATTTGTCAAAACTGTTACATATACTTATTCAAACCAAAATTCCAAACTTCAAAAATATATTCATTTTTCATAACACCTTTACTGTCAATGTCTTTACCTGAGTTTCAGGCAAAATTTCACAGTGGAACAGACACAGGTGAAACAATAACACAGCAATACATACAACATTGATGAACAACCAGAAATGTCTGTGCATAAAGACTTAATTTATGTTCTCATTTTAAAAAAATCAGGTATCAACAATATTGAAACTGACCATCAGTAGAGTATTTAATAGTACTAAGTAAATAATGTATTGGCACATGATGACGTTGTCTCATATTCTGTATATTTTAAGGCTGCAGTTTTCTCATGTGTTAAAGTAATCAATCCCACTTGCACTATAAATGTCAAGTACTATATATGAAGGTTAATGTAAATTTTCCCTCTTGCAACAAGAAACCCATATTCTGTAAACCTGGAGAAAAGCCACCATATAATACTAAAATGTTTTCAACAGTTAAGCAGGAAAAAGCTGTCAACAACAGCAAGAATGATCATTTAAGCTGTTACAAAAAGATTAGCAACAGTCCTTCCTTGCCATATGCATATAGTTAAAAGTTAATTTTACTGTACATATTAGACAGTCATCACCTTACAAATTCCCATGTATGTGAATAATTATAATCAGGAAAATAAGAAGATTATTTAATGAAATTATGCATATATATATAAGCTTTTGCAGCACTGCATTTTTTCTTGAAAATTGTACAGCAAACCATTTTAAAAATAAGATATGGAATTTCAAATTGTTACTACTGTTATTATGTTTGATACCTTGTTACAAAGATTTCTTGTTATTAGCCCAAGTATTATGAACATTTAAACTACTAATTCTTAAGCTTATTTTGTAGTTGTTTTTCTTTCTATTTCTTTACTCATCCAATTAAAAGAATGTCTACCTATTTCCATTATGAAACTTAAAGAATAAACTGAGATTGATTCAAATGTTTCTAAAAGTATTTCCATAAATATCCTTTATTTACATTTACAGAGAGAGCCTCATTCCAGAGTACTTTGATGGCTAGACTGTTCAGCAATGTTGGACAGAAGCAACATGCATGACAGCAAGTGCACCTTGGCACATCACGTTAGACTTTGAATCAGGTTTTCTCATTGTCTAATAATTGGGCTCTCTCCTGGGCTAAAGTGACCCTTGACGCTTGAGGAGGTAATAAAAACAGGCTACCCAAGAAGATCTAATAGGCTATTGGTAAGCGCACTCCACTGGGGCGAGTCTCAAGCTTGTGTCTAATCCAGGTCAGGACTGTGAATCTAGTTTCATTGCTTTCTGACATGAAGGTCCCATTCTTGGAGCTGTGAGTTATCAGGAGGTTCCCTCCATCTTTTTCTGTGTGATCATCATGATCAGAAGTTTCAGCTTAGAACTGAGAAACTTTTATCAAGAAAAAGGTTTTTGAAAAGAGCTCATTCTTAAAATAATTTGACACAACTCAAACAAAAATCATAGAATCGTAGAACATCAGGTTGGAGGGGACTTTCAAGGTCATCTGGTCCAAACCTTCTGGCAAAAGCACAGTCTAGACAAGATGGCCCAGCACACTGTCTAGCCAAATCTTAAAAGTGTCCAGCAGTGATGAAACGACCACTTCCCTGGGGAGATTATTTTAATGGATGATTGTTCTCATTGCGAAAAGTTTTCCTTTTGTGTGCAAATGGAATCTCCTCAGGAGTAACTTGTACCTGTTACCCCTTGTCTTCTCCATAACTCCTTGTAAAAAGGGAATCTCTATCTGCTTTGTAGCCACCCTTTAAATTCTGGAACATGGTGATAAGGTCTCCCCTAAGCCTCCTTTTCTGAAGGCTGAACAAACCAAATTCTCTCAGCCTTTCCTCATATGGCAACTTCCTATTCCTTTGATCATCTTTGTGGCCCTTCTCTGGGCTCTAAAACATCATCTAAAACAGTTTGAATCAATAATTGACATGTACTTTGTTAAAAAAAATCCCACTCACCCTTACTTAGTAGGACAAGAAAGTAGACACACTGAATTTATGAAGCTATAAGGTAGCAAGTCAACTCGGCATCCACTTATCATTTTAAACAGGGACCAGATATCTGGACCAGTTATCTGGATATCCAGTTAACTGGAATATGGTATCAAATCTCATGTATAGTGTACAAGCTCACATGTATTCATGTGGTTTGCTTTCAGAGTTTACTAGATGTCATTAAATGCTTGGCAAATGCTGATGAACTTCAGGCAAATTAGCATTATCATTACTAAAGTTTTTAATGAGTTTAAATAAATAAGAAAACATCTTGCAGGAATAAAGTACATCAAAGGCTGCTAAACATCAATGTTCTTACTAGGATGTCCTACAACAAAATCACCAGGTGACTTTTTTTTTGTTTTTACATGCTTCACAAAGTAACTGCTATTGGCCACTGTCAGAGACATGGCACTGGAAAGGATTTGGACTGATCCAGCAGAGCCTTTATTTTATTCATTTTTCCTATTATCTCTTGGTACAGGAATATCATAGTCTCTCTTTACAAATCAGTTATTTTTATCCTTTTGAAAAATTAGAAAACATAACCTATGCATTGAAAAGACAAGCAGTATTCTAGTGCTGAATACTGACAGTCTTGTACAGTCCAAGTGGTGTCCTCTTCACAGCGTGTAACAGGTTTCTAATTTGTTTACAAATGAATTAGCCATAAACTCCTGAAAACTAGGATGGCAAAGCATAGCATCCTGAGATGATCCCAAAATCAAGAGTGGAGAGCAATGTGTGAGTTTACTAGATTGCTTCCTTTGCTTCAATGAGAAGGCCTTCTTCTGCATTTTCGGTTTGGTTGGAGCCTGTGAACAGAACCGGAACTGTCAGCCACTGCAAGAGGGTGACGTTCCCTGCTATGAGAACACCTATAGAAATGCTAAGCCACAACCACTTTCCTAAACTACAAACAGCTATAAACAGGGAGTGAGGAAAAGCACAACAATGCCTCTGACTCCAAAGCTGGATGCAATCTCTTAGGTATCAAATTCAAGGTCTGGATGATTCTCCTGCCTTGAGGGAGGGTCAGAACGGGAAGTCTTGGAATCCCTGATAGGGTTTCCTATTCTTCTTTACACTGGGATAGATTATAACGAACTTTTCAAACTGGAGTCAAAATAGGAATCAAATATAAGAGAGCTTTTTATCAACATTTATCCCAGAGACTAAAGTGTGAAGGAAATGTCTGCTAGAAGAAAGAAAATGGCACTGAGTATGTTTGGACAACCTAAATGCAGATTTTGGTAAACCTCATGGAGTAGACCTCATTTCCCAGCTTTTGGCAGAGAAAACATAACTTCTTTACACTGAAACTGCCTGTATCCTTAAGGGTTTGATTTGGTTGCTTGTTTGAAAACCGAAAAATTCTTGAATACGCTGTGGGCTGCAAGTTTGGACAGGCCTGAATTATTTTGTTCTGCAGAGACTTGTCATCTTTTTACATCTTCTAGTATCAAGTATCATTTAAGTGGAGAAAGTAGCCACTGAGAAGTTCAAGCTAGGGGACGTTGAACAAATGCTTTCACCGCAGTTTGTTCTGTGACAGCCAAGAGATGAGTGCGTGTCAGCCAAGAGCTGAGTGCTTGCCAGTCACTCAGTGGTAAATTTGACATGCTTATGTGGTTCCTCCACTACTGGCAATCAGGTAGCTGGTTTAAACCCAGCTGAAAATGTTCATGTGAGCTGGGATTGCTGCATTGGATCATGTAGATGTACTTAAAAAATAGAATCTCTGTACCTGTTTCATTAAAGAACATTAAGCAAGAATTTATGTTTCACAGTTGAAATTAGGAAGGTTTGAAATGTAAAAGGGGGTTTGTATTTAAGTGTTAAAGCAGATGCTATTTTCATAGCCATATTCTTTTGAGAATGAGGATTGTAGCCTTTTCCATACATGGAAATAAGGAACTGGAAGGTTTGCGAAGTAAAGTAGGTCAGATCATAGAATTATAGAATGGTTTGTGTTGGGAGGTACCTTTAAAGGTCATCTAGTCCAAATCCCTGCAGTGGAGCTGGGGCACCTTCAATTAGATCAGGTTACTCAGAGCCCCATCCAACCTGACCTTGAATGTTTCCAGGGATGGGGATTCTACCATTCCTGTGGGCAACTTGTATCTGTGTTTCACCACCCTTATTGTAAAAAAGTTCATACATTGGATAATGTGTCATGTTTAAAAGATGTGAGCTGTCTTCAAATCTTGCTGTAGTACAGAGTTTATCAATATTTTCAAGCTGTAAATCTCACTTGAGAGGAAAACATTATGTTTTCAGAGAAGTCAGAGGACAAATAGGGAGTATCCCCACTGGCTCCCCTCTGGTCTCTACTGCCTTCTGTTTCTTCTCAGTATCCATCTTGTTTCTTGTAGATATGTTTGTACCCATGCTCTGGAAATACCAAGTTATTTCTGGATATGTTTAGTTTTTCATATTAGAATTGTAATATTTTTCTAATAACTTACTGATAGTTCTGTGCAAACACTTTCCAGGGTTAACTGAACTGCCACTTGAGGAAGGGAATTGTTGACATTATCTCAAGGTAGGAGAGCAATCATAAAACCTTGCAGAGTGAGATACATCTGGTCCATTATCTCCCTACCTAACCAAGAAAGAACTGAAAAAAAAAAAATTGATTTAGGAGATCACACCAAGATAGATACAAACGAAACAAAGAGTTTAAAAATATACTGGTCTATAGTGTCAGCTTAGGGCCCAAGTCAATACTTCTTGATTATCCAAACTTCTCACTCCACCGAACAGAGGAATGAACCTAGGTCCAGTAAAAGATCAGCTTAAATTCAAACCCTTCTAGTTAAGAGATTTAAGCCATGCGGTGTAAAGAACCGAGACAAATGTAATGGGCCAAATGATGTCAGAAGTACCTGCTATAAAGTAATATGGGTAAAATCTATTCCCTGTGATTAAATGGGTCCTTGCAAACACATTCTTGCAGCAGTATGTCTACTTGTATTTGTTAGGGCATCATCATAACATACCATCTGCCTTTTCATATCCCTCTTTCTGGCTCTGACTTTCAGAGAGATGGTAGTGATTACCTCACATCTTTATTATATAAAAAGAACAGTTTGCTAGTTCAATGTTCAGGAAAAAAAAAAGTTTTTGTCAGTTACTCATCAATTTGCTCATCTGTTTGTCCTATGCAACATGATAATTTCAAGTCTGCTGACACTGTTACCCAAGGGAGTATGAATCATGGAATAATTTTTCTTCCTTCCTGCCTATTTCTTTTAAATTTGCTGGAACTTCAATACAACCCATACATATTTTTCACCTTAAACTGTTCTACCCTTTCTACACTAGAGTCGTTCAATTAACTTTTTAAATCTTGTTTTCTTATTTTAGATAGGAGGATTACTAGTGTTGGAAAAATAAATTAAGACAGTATAAAATTTTGGTTTCTTACTCTTAACATCCCATTACTGCCAGGATACCTATTTTCTTTTTCTCTTCTCTGGGATAACAAACTCCTTTTTTCAAGAATTAGACAAATATTCATAGCAATACCTTTTTGTTTAAAGAGCCCATTATCACCAAGGCTGTGAAAGAATCTTAGCAATGCATGTCATGTAGTCTCTCCTTTTTCAGTAGGGATGTCGTTTAGCATGCTCCAGGATACAAAGTCAACCACTGGCCTTCTGAATGCGTCTCCTGACACTAAATTCTGCAGCAACTAGAGAATGGTTTGTTGTAAGGAAGCCCATCAGAGACTTCTGCATGGAACAGCCCAGGGCTTCTCATTTCCACTGCAAGGCAAAGGCAGTCGAGAAAGAGATCACACTGGCAGCGGTTTCACTCTGGAGAGCTCAAATCAGGTGAATCTGAAAATACGCAGCAAAGTAATGATCTTGGCAAAGATGCTTCTTCATGGTTGCCTGATTTGTGAGCTAAAATGGTCACGGCTAATTTCTTCATGCTCTAGATGAACTGAGCTGAGGGAAACATTTTGACTCATAAAGCAAACCCTAATCCACAGAGTGAAGGAAAAGGGAATAATACCTTGTGGTCAGTCTCTCTCTTCAGCAGAGTGCTGGAGGCAGTGCATGAGGTTAAATGGCTTTTAACTCCCAGCACTGACTATAAGAGTTTGCTTTTCTCACATTTTGATGGATTTAGAAGTTTCCAGCTTACATGAGCGGTGTGATTTCGCTTCCCCTCACAGGAGCTCTGGTGGAAGATCTTTATGCACATGAATGGGCCAGTTTCTTCCCAGAGAGTGCTGGCAGGATGTAAGGAACATTTTTAAAAATCTACTTATTTCATTGTCCTTTTCTATTTTCCCTTATAATTGTCTTCTCCTTTCCTTGTCCCAGATGCAGAAATGTCCAGCTGTTCTGTTTCCTGCACTTGTTGCAAAATTGCCACCTCATCGTGTGATTTTTTTTCCCCTGCAATTTTTCTTCTGCTTATTATTTTCTTTGGTTTTCTTCTTTCTTTTTCCTTCAAAACAATAGCCTAAAACAACAACAAAAAACCCAACCCCACACAAAAGCACATCTGACTTCAACACCTCGTTTCACCCAAATTTGTTTCCATGCATGCCTCACTTCCAGTTCCACTCAGATCCTTTCCCATTTGCTGTGCACACAGGATCCTAAGGAAACCATCTGTGAAGTTGCAACTGTCCTTCATGGTCTCTTACGTCTCAGTTAATGCGGTAGCCCTCACTGTGGCCTTTAAAGTAGCACCTTCTTCTAGGAATAGAAAGTTGATATGTGGATGCGAGTTCATTGTTACCAAATCCATGCTATTCTTCTCTTTCATATCAAACAATTCTCATTAGTGATGCTAGCCCTTTGCTAGAGCTGTTGTTAGTTACTCTTAACTGTTTTCTCACCTCTAGAAAGGAGCTGAGTCACACCTGAATACCCTGGAAGGAAGAAAAGGGGGGTCTCTTATGTTTTGTCCCCCATAGAAGATTTGTGTTCTGGAGGCAACACCCTGCCCCAACCTCTTTAAGTGTATTAGATTTTTAAAATGAAAAAGCCGCACTGCAATGCTGTAATCGACACACCCACCAACACTCTGGATGGACAATGAAGCATTTGGAAAATCATGAGAAATTATTAAGTCATGCATTAATCATTTTGCATCTGGAATGGTCCTCATGCTTTTGAAATTGGGGAACTGAGAATCCTGTCACATTTATGATACTAATTCCAGTAAATCTATATATGACAGCTTTGTAGATATTATACTTCATCTCACAATCCTAAATTTATGTCATTGGACCTTCTAACCAGCTTGGAAGGTTCTGTACACAGTTAAAACCATGTAAACATAGTTAATATAAGGCCTAAATTAAATTATGGTAGATGTCAGAATACATTAAAATGTCAAATTAGCTTATTTTCCAGTACTACATAGCAATGGAGCCCTCTAACGGTTACAAAGCAAACTGATGACTTTCTAGATAAGACAGAATACTGCCAATTCTGTATTTAATTAAAACGATTTCATATATTCTCCACTTCATCTTTTTTTGATGAGTTAATACAGCTATAGTGTATTTAGTTAATACAGCGATAGTGTATTTAGCTGGGTTATACTTAAATGAGATGACCACTCTACAAGGGTATCTTCTATGATAATTATCTAAATTAATGGCATTGAATGATAATAGCTATTGCCAATTAGAATTGCATTAATGTGTGTCTACCTAAAGGGCATATATAAAACAAAACCAGAAGGTGGTGTTTAACTGTGTATAATCTCCTGATTGGGAGTATTTTAACCCATAATTTGCTAGGTAAAATTAAAAAAAGAAATGCAATGAATATCAACTGTAATGAAATTAGTATACTTTTAGCATCTTCACTCAACATTTTGTATGAAGCTGCAGCCAGACTTCTTTTATTTGAGAGGACGAGGTCTCCAACTTTCAATCGAAAGCATTTTTGGTGACCTTTTTGAGCTATTGCAGTCTGGAATTTGTCCATATTGATGTGTATTAACACATATAAGATTAAATAAGCCATCAGTTGAAAAAATGTGATAACAATATAATATTTTTCAGTAGTTTTAACTTACTTGATATTTATATTTCTCAATCATGATACAACCATGATAAATTGTCTTTAAGTGTACAAATATATTGATATGACTTGCAGTTCATACTATAAAAAATCTGAAAGACTACAATGTGTTTTACTCCACTTACAGTGTCAAAATTGTGATTTCAGAATTTTTTTTTCTTATTACTTTTCATGTAGAAGTCTTGAAAGTCCTAAACTCTTTGAGTTTCTCCAGAGCTTAGAGAAGAGCTTGCTTTCTCTTTTCGGACAAAGCTGTAGAAATCAATCTCTCCAGCGTATTTTATACAAATATAAAACTTGCCAAACTTTTTTTAAACTTTAGAGTAAAGTTAAGTTAATGGTTTAGGGAACCATAACTTGCCTATAAGCTATGTGTTCTGTACATTTTCAAATTCTTTTCTTAAGTATCAAACAGTTGCAGACAAATCAGTTTCTGAAGAAGCTCAATTCCATAATATTTAAGTATTTTTACCTTATTTCAAAGAAAGAGAATTATGTGGAAATCATATACCAATAAAATTGTCATTGTTTGCTCAGATATAAAGCCAGTCAGCTAATTCAGTATGTTAAATTTGTTCTTCCTACAACATGGGGGATACAGAAAACCTGGATAACACACACTATTTATTAATAAATTTGATTTTTTAATGGCAAAAATCTATAAACCAATTTGCTAGAAAGAAATTGGTCTCATGAGCTTTGTTTTTTTTTAAAAATTAGCTCTTAATCAGAGGGATGTTGTATCCTGCTTTTTGATAATTCTTGTAGAATTTTTAGTCTAATTCAGGATTTAGGGCCATGGAAACAAGGAAATAGATAGAATTGGACTGTTTTATCTGTGTTGACTCTGCGATTTCAAAAAAAACCCCAGACTGTGATTACTTACAAAAGGTCTCACTATCAATTAACCTACAAAACCAAAAAAGCAACACCTTCAAGTAAAGCCACTAAACGTATTTCTAATCCTATTTCAGGACACTGCCGTGGAACAAATGTATTTAAACAACCAAAGTGTACAGTTCTGAATTCTGCTAAAAAATGCTTTCCCATGAAGGGCTGAAGACTTCCATATAATTTGTTTGGTAAATCAGCTTCCTGACTTTTGTGATGCTTTTGCTTGAGTACAAACCTTACAAACCACACTCTCTCCAGCTTGGCTATAGGAGGCTGATTAATCCCTAAATCAAGGTGAAGAGTATGGTACCAGAAGCATGACTCTTAAGAGTTATGGACCTAAAGTGATTCATGTCTTGTAGATCATGCTATATATTACTTCAAGGTCCATTACTAACAAGGTGATGGGTAGATCATGACTGCAGCCTGCAAAGGAATAGCACACGTCTACCTTTGTTCGTGTATTTGTCCCAATTCCACAACATCACTACTTCAATGACTTGAAAATTTTCTAAAATCTTGTTTCTACCATATTAAAACCCTTCCAAGCTTCCAAGTGTTTCTTAAGATCAAGCTGTTATCAGTCCTCATTATATGAAAAACTTCACATCTTGCCCTGCTAGTTGAAACTACCTAGGTGTATTTATTACACAACCCTAAGACTGAGAGGTAAGTATGATTTCAGTGAAGGGTCCTAGTCTAGATACCTTTTTGTCCAGCTGAACTTCATTCTGCCTTCCCTCGGTAAATGTGCAAACCCTTTTTCTCCGGTTTTTGCTAGATCAGAAGGGAGGAATACAAGATTGTATTTCATTGATTCAGGGCTGGATTAATGAGTGTGTTAAAATGGACAAGTTCCAAGTGTCATTTACAAGAAAAGAGCCTTGTTCCAATCAGTTCTGCTGAATGCCTTGCTAATTTTCAGACGAAAGAGGCAACACATTTGATCCCGATGCTGGTTTCAACTGGTTCTCTCTGCGGACAGTGCCAAAGAAAACAGGACCATTATTTCAGTGGGATCACTTAAAGTCAGTGCTGTAGCAGAGTAACATATTACCAGTTACAGCTCTTTTCCTGGTTTCATTATGTCTTGGAAAGTATAAGAGAAAGGTTCTTACAGTTCATATTTATATGAGACAATAAACACAAATAGAGGAAATGTAGAGGCCTTCCTTTTGAGTCCTCTGAGATATTTCCTATCAGTACAACACTGTTCTAGTTTTGCAGCAAAACGGTAGTATAAGTACGGCCACAATTTGAAGAAACAGGTCGGAAGAAGGTAGGTTACAAAACAGAGGTCCATAAGGCACATCGGTTGTTAGTTATGTGGCTGGCATCTCACAAGCGTGCTGGGTTATAAATGCCTAATCTTTTTAGTGTCATTATGTATATGGGCATGCACATAAGTCAAAGCAAGGTGACTGAAGGTCTATATTCCTAAAGAGGTAGAGCGTGGAAAGAGAACTCACATGAATTCCCAGAATAAATAAAAACAGGCTCAAAATCAGGTACAAAATCAGGGGAACATCAAGTGGCGAACTCTACATCCACAACTTCTCAAATGAAGTCACAGAGCCTCTGAACACTGCTAAGTACCATTCACCAGATAGTGGAGGAAGTGTGAAGTGACTTTCTAATATAGCTTTTTTTTTTTTGAGAACCTCAATCATGACTATAAGTGACTGCTAGCTACATAATGTACTAAGGACAGGCTTGGTAACGATGCATTATGCAAGAGTAAATCACAAAGAAGTAGAAAACATTATTAAGCTCTGTCAGTTCATGAACCAGACTGCTTCAGTAAGCTTCCCTGCATATTGTTCACAAACTAATGTCATTTTTTTCACTATTATTATACTACTTCTAAATTGGTTGAAGACAGCTCCTCCATACGAAATGCAGGTATAGACGTACAGGATATTTATTTTCTTGCCCCATTAACAAGCTTTAAAACACAAAATACCCCCAAAGTCCTAACTCTGGAAGCATAGATGCACATCAGCCCTGCTACAAGTACTTCTTAATGCAAAATCCAAGGGTGTGGATAAACAATTGAAAGTGACTGGAGATGTATCTTGGAGTTCAGATAACAATCGATCCTTTCAGAGGCCACAACTGCTGCAGAAGGTATTTATGAAGCTGTGGTGAAAAGCTCTACAGACCCGGCTCGAAAGGAAAGCTTTGAGTCAGCTTTTGCGCGTGAGATAGTGACATCCAGTGGCGAGTTTGGTAAACTGTAACGATCGATTCCCCTGCTGCAACAGAAAACGCCAGTCCCTCTATTTTGTTGAAACACATTAAAATATTTAAAACATTTAAAAATATTAAAAACATTTAAGTAGACAAATATACACAATATGTGAGTTTCCTAAACAGAGACACATATTTTGATACATTAATTATAAAAACTGTGTTCATCTACAGTGAAAAATTGTTTTCCTACTTTTTAATCAAGCTTACAATAAAAGTAAGCAAAAATGTTGAGCTGTATTTGAAGAAACAGAACATTCCCTATACTACAGCTGTATTCTCCTCTTTTTCCTGACATTCCCAGTTCTTATAAAAACAGAGTTCAGGATTTGAATTTACGATTCTCAAAATCCACAAAGCAATTCTCCGTAAACTCTTCCTCCATTTAGGTTTCACAGCCACAGCAGATCACCATCTAACATAGCTTTTCTGGAGTAGATCCCTTCTTTTAAGACCTGGCTGATGAAAAGTTTTAAGGCTGCCCTCAAATTTCTTAGTTTAGAATACTCACAAGGATGCAGGAGGCCTCAATTTATTGTCCCTCTGTGCCTCTGGGAGACAGGTGGTTTTTTAATGGGAGATCGGGATATCCAAACCACCTATCTGTTAAGATAGCCAATACTCCTGGGGAGCAGACATTCAAACTCCCTTATTGGATCTGTTCCCTCTCGTCTGGAATAATGAGATTAAGTGGACCAAAAAGAGGTAAAATTACACTCCCTGCTAAGGATATCGCATTTCAGTGGATGCAGGAAAAGTGAGAATTGTAGGTTCTCATTCTCGGAAACTCATTTAATGTCAGTTATAACTTTTCCATAGAGAAACAGGCCAACTTCCGACTCCAGGAAGTTTGCCAACTAAACTATGCTAATCTATCTTTTCACAGATTTATATGCCACAAAACTACTTTCTACTATGGTAAAGTTGCTGGTTTAACATTACTTTCTTCCTTTTAATCTTTTTCCACACTGGCTGACACCATGTGCTGTTGTGGAAAGACATACTGAGGAAGGCTGAGGAACCGAGTAACTGCCTGCAAGATACACAGTACCAGTAGAAAAATACAAAACAAAACAGAAAAACCCCACCTGCCTTGTCTTACTCTCCAAAGGACCCAACTGAGCAGCTACCAGCAACTCTGCATGCACGTTCCAAAATGAAATAAACAGCCTCTTTCTCAAGCAACCTAAACTCAGGTCTTCCAGTGAAAAGCAAAGGTATTCCACCAGCCTTAAACATTTGGCTCTCATTCACTTACACATACAAAATTCTAAGTAGGCAAGACAGTCTCTAAATTAATGATGCAATTGTTTTGGTTTGTCAGCAAGTAGACCCTTACATTATGTTACTGCACAGTTACTTCGTAAATCCAGACACATAATGAAGAAAAGCCACACTTAATCCTCAGGGTTGCTTTTATGGTTAAAAACACCTACTTCTTAAAAAAAACCTCCTTAGCTCTTAAACTTAGCATTTCTTAGGCAGGGTTATCTAGAGAACAACTGCAATACAAGTTTAAGTTTTTCTGAAATGTAGAAAATGGGAACATTCTTCTGACAAACAAATATATGTAAACCACATTATTGTGTTTGTAAAAATTTATCTTATGTAACTGTTACATTTACTTACAGTTTCAGTAGTCAGGTGTCACGAACCGATAAAAGGTCGTGAGAGGTGCGAGTTCTCGGTCACGGAATTAAGATACAGCGGTGTCAAACGCATATGTTGCTCTTTATTTCATTCACACGCAAAAGGACAATAAAGGGAAAGGGGTGGGGGGGGGGGCAGGGGAGAGAGGGGGAGAAAGAGAGCGAGCGAGAACCCCAACCCCTAACACTG
>NW_010408615.1:353-5691 GCF_000710305.1 Buceros rhinoceros silvestris | reverse complement strand
AGGAGAGAGAGGGAGAGAAAGAGAGCGAGCGAGAACCCCAACCCATCACACTGATACTTTTTAAAACAAGTATTATCCACCTCCTAGCTATCGCATTATGACAGTGATACCAGAAATCAACTGGCAACATTGACATCAAATAAAATTTACTTGGTAAAAATAAAAGTGCCTGCCATTCACTCTGGAGGGTTCTTTGTTCTCCAGCTTTGTTAAAGGGTCGTAATGCCCTGGGATCTTATATTAAAGGGCAAAATCACTCTGGTAATGCAACACAAAATGAAATACTGCCTGAAAAGTCAGCTACAGTGAGAGGAAAAGGAAAGAGAATTTAAGCAAGCACAAGATCTTTTATTTCACCTGCGATCCTCAAGGGTAGAGAGAATTTCTCTAATAAATCATATGCCAAGCAAGAGTAATACAAAATTGCACAATAAAGAAAAACTGATTTCTCTTCTCTCGTCTGTTATGTTAGAAAGGACAGTTTTAATTGTTGTGTGTCACCAGTTTCACATACTTACAGAAGAGGAAATTTTGAACCTTATAGACAAGAAAGAAGACAAAATACTCAACTATTTGGGGAAAGTTTGCCTTGGATGTACTAAATAAAGCACATTGTTTTCCACTGCAAGAGACTTGCTGCTTAGCTGCTCTGAACCACCTCATTTACCGTAAATCCAATCCACACATGCTGTGAAGCCAAAGGCTATCAATAACAGGAGGTATCTCAGTTTGATGAGGTACTACAGCTTTAAATGTGTGATTATAAGACAACTGTGCATTGTTATCATTGCAGAACAATTCACAAAAGGAAAGGCAGAAGCACATTTGCGTGATCATGCTTAGGGCTGCATATGAAAAACTGCATACTTCTCCCCATCTAATCATAAAAGCAAAGCTAAACTTTTCTAAATCAGTCTGGGAGGACATCTACCTATATATAAAATCAGAGGCCCGTTCCTTGGTCCTGAAGATAAGTGCCACAGCCTATCCTGCAACCATTTGGATAGACTATTCATATTAAATACGTATGGACAGTCTTCCATTGTATTCATTCCTCCCCGTAAGTTTCCTTAATCCAATAAAAACAGGTTTCTCTGAGCAAAACTGAAATCATCTCCATTTTCATGAGTTAATTTTTTATTTTCAGTTACTTATTAAGAAAAAGTAAAGCATAAAAAAGGAACAAAATTGCATAGAACAATACAAAGTCTTCCCCTTCTGTTCTACAAATGAGCAGTTTTAAGAAAAGATATTGATCTAGTGGCATTTAAATTACTAAACGTAAATGAAAAAAAATGCAGATGTTGTTTTGAATTACTTATACAAATAAAGCAAAAGGTTTTCCCAAACTCGGAATTTTTATGAGAAAAAAAGAAATAAAGAAAAATTAATACAAATTAACTCCATTTAAGATACAGTGGATAACTTTATTTATAAAATGCTACTGACACATAATACACATAGGAAGTATGAAAGTTGATTTATAAAGAAGTGAAATGCTTCACAGAAGCATGTATTCCTGAGGTATTCTGAATGCAATCCCTCATTTAGTGGAATTCACAACACTGCTCCAATTGGCTTAAGCAGCAGAAGACTGGATAGACAGTAAACACAGTTGAAGACATAATTAAAAAATACAAAGGCAAATGGGAACAGGAAGATTTTGTCTTACCAACACTAATAGCCTTGGTCATGGTGTTAAACTACCTTACACTGAAGGGCACAAAGGCCTGTTAAGATTGGGTTTCTCAATGTCAGTCGATTCAAATGTATTGTAGATACCCACTTCCACCTCACTGTCCATGGCCACAGGCTGCAAAGGCCTCTTGGCAGCAGACAAAAACACTGATGTTTTTGGATAAACATACAGGACTGACTACCTGGACAAGTATTATTACAATTATAAAAAAACCAAACACCACCATTGTGTTAGGCACTTTCACTTCTTTTTCTCTTTTTCTGCTTTTATTCTCTGCCGTAACGTCTTCAGTTCAGTCATAACATTCAAAGTTCTGTAAACCCAAGCGACCTGAAAAGTAAGTAAATTAATAAATTTAACTAATCCACATACATTTACTTATCAATTTAATGAAAGCATCCATATAAATTAACACATACATACCACAATTATAATAGTATTCACCAGCAGTGGTGCTGAAAATATAAGTGATATAAACATTCCTCTTGAATCAAAATATTGGTATTTAGAAAACAGCCTGAAAGAAATAAAGAAAAATGAAAGTGTAATTATTTCAGTGTAAGTATTACAATTATTCAGTGTAATTCACATAACATTAGAGTTTCACATTAACTATTCAAGATGGACATTGTACCTATTATCCTACTTCTTGGGATCCCCAAGCATATTTATTGTAATATTGTAATATTAATTGTAATATTTATTACAATTCCTGTCTTTCTTTTAAAGTTTTACTGCACAAAACCTAAATAAAACAACCGTAGGTTAAGTAACTTACTAATGCGACTACATATATTTGTGCCTCAGAAACCATGCTTATCCTAAAGAGTATGAAATGAATATTTTGCTTACTCTTATTGGAAAAGGTAACAGAAATAAAAAATGTAGCAAAGCTGCAATTTAGGTTGAGTACGCCTGAAGTGAAACACAAAGACTTACAATTAGATGCCTGCATAAAGTAGTTTTAAAACACATAATTTCCAGTTACATCAGGGAAAGGTAAGTCCAGAGCTTATGAAAATAACCCATAAGTTTAATTTTGGCACTCAGCCTTAGTAAACGGACAAATCTTAATGCTTTTTATGCATATAAGTAAGTACATAAAATAGTAGTGGTATTTTGGAAAGTGGTGCTTAACTTCACTTAGTAAACATGAACAGCTACCAAAGACAATCCTACAAAAATAAAAAACAAATCAACCAACCAAAAAAAAAAAAAAAAAATCAAAGCTCACATCCTTTTCCCCTTAACTATCACACTCTGCTTTTCCCTCAGTTCTCTGACTAGTTAGTTTACAACCATCCATATAAACATAGATTTTAAGCAATACAATAGATCCATGCTAGCTTTTTTACAAGCTAAGTGATAATTGTTGTACTATATGGTTTTGTTCAAAAGTTTTATATTCATCAATGCATCAGACCCTCTGCCATCACTCTACTGATGAGGCATCAGTGGCTCTCTTTAATGTTTTCCAGGAATCACACGAAAAAAATAGTAATTTTATAAGAACATTCATTTAAATACAAAAATGAAAGTGAAAACATTTACCTCCAATTCATGGCTGCTAATTCATTTATATATTCAGCACAGTACACTAAGCCCACTGTACAACAAAAGAAAAATATTAGATTCAGTACTTCTTTATTTCAGTATTCCTTGATCCTCAGAAAAGCAAATTACACATTTATTGTTTAGCTGCACAAAACATGATCACAAAACATACCCACTATGCTACAAACAAACATAAAATCCTGCTCATCTGAGCTTACAAAAAGAGCTCATCATACAAATTAATAATCATTTTGGTAAAACACAAATTTTATTTGAAGAGGTGTAGGGCAGAGTAGTCTGCTGCAGTCAGGCTGAAACTAGCATATTCTTATTCAACAACTACATGAAATATGAAGCCATCAAGACAGTAACAAACTTCAGTGAAATCATGTGTTTAACAGAACAGCAATACAACAACAAAATTTTAAGTTTGTCCTTGTACCATTTTCCACAAGAAACAAAGGAAAAAAAAAAAACAAACAACCAGATTCAGTGGCTAAAGATGACCTTCACAAGGCTGGTCTGTGCTATGAAGGAGTGCCACCTTGTTTTGCCATCATCTGGATTATTTCTGCTTGGTACTGCACAGTATAAACATACCTATAGCTGCTCAGCTGCAAGGTAAACCAATGTGATAATTTCCTCAGCTATTTTTGACTATCTACAATACAAAGTTATTTAGATTGCAGACATATCAAAAGTCCTTCAGCTTTTCAGATGCAAACAAAGCTTGGACTCAATATAGATATTTTTATGCACTGTTTTGTTAACACCAAGTTTACATTATATCTGGATTTAAAAGCCAGCAATGATCAGATCCACTGCATTTTCTAATGCAGTTAGACCTTGGCCATTCAAACTAGTGTTGGCAACACATAATATAAACAGGACATTGTTTTTCTGCCCTCTGTAGATCATTTTGCACTCTGCAGTTACACATGGATGTAGAGATATTACTAAATTTTCTAGATTCCTTTTGGGGGGTACTTAATATTATCGAAACCTCATTATTGAAAGCTGGGTTAAGTTATTTGCAGTTCTGAGGAGCTATAATTCCTCTCCCAACTTAACTAGTTTGCTAAATGGTATTTTTAAAAGTCATCACAATCTTCAAGTGGCTTTTTGCCCGCAGATCTCTTTCAATTGCTCATTCTTCCTCCACTATCCTGTAAGCATGACAGAACTGATCCACTGTGTAAAAAAACGCAGCTCACCAGAAAATTCAACCCATGGCTAGAACCAAGGTACTGCTCATAATGCATGGATCTAACCCAAATCCATACCATCTTAATTAAACCAAATACCCTCTGCAAAGCTACTAGACCTTCCGCCAGTCAGCTGTAATGACATTGCTCTGGCTAGGCTAGAACACTACGGATTCTCAGGCTGAAGTCTGGTAAGCCCTAAGATAAGACAAGCTGTTACCACTAGGTACCAAACCAGTCTTGCTCTTCCTCACACCATTACCACAGCTGTCAGTGGGGCCTATGGTGAACCTGCTCCAGAAATAAGTACACCTAACCGCTGACCATATTCACTGGATTGCTGCCTTAGAATAAGGCAGAGTAGAAAGCAACTGCTGGCTCTCAGCTGATCTCTTTTCTGCTTCTCTGGAACAGCAAAAATTTCTTGGAAGCTGTGGGAACTGCATTTATGATGCAGAAACTTTAGTTATCCCAGATCCTCACTAAGGCCAGTACTAAGTCACTGCTTCATACAGTTTCGGAAATTAAATAAATCCGTATTTATAGGCCACGGCAGCTCCTGTAACAGTTTATCCTGTGTACACATATGCATTCCTACCAGACAGAAACGCGAATTCCATGCCCTTTATCTGCTGCAGAGTATAAAACCGTGCACAGCGCAAGTACCTGCAGAAAACCGTTACCGTAAGGGACCAAGTGAAGCTATCTGACGGTATCATATCAGCAGCTTAAACAACGCACATGCCCTGTACCAGCCGAACGGCAGTTCTCGGGAGCACGGACACACGCCACTCACCCATGCAGAGGAAGTGCCCTATCTGCACCCGGTAGTGCTGGAAAGAGAGGCACGTCAGGAGGAAGCAGAGGACGTGGAAAACCG
>NW_010408615.1:0-256 GCF_000710305.1 Buceros rhinoceros silvestris | reverse complement strand
GGACGAGTAGCACCCCCGCCACTCCCAGCAGCCAGGGCTCGGACCAGTCCGTCCTCTACGGATGAAATGAAAGCAGATTTGGTTATGGCAGGAGAACGAGCGTCACCAGGCAGAGAGAGCGAGCGGCTTCCTTCTCCCGCACCGAAACGACAACCGGTCTCAGTCACAAACCGCGCTCAAGCCCGCCCCGTGCCAAGCTGGGGAAGAAGCGAGCACCCCAGCGTGGGCTCTCCCCGCACCCACGGCGGCCGGCGCC
>NW_010408614.1:0-618 GCF_000710305.1 Buceros rhinoceros silvestris | reverse complement strand
TGGTAAAAAATCAATCTTTTAAATCCAGGACCAATTTCCCAATGTCCCAATGTCCCAATGTCCCAATCCAATCCAATGTCCCAATGCATTGGAATTACTGTTGGGGATGGTAGACCGGGTTGCAATGCACCCATCGTTGCTGTAACTTGATTAATCTTTCTCAGATCATGTAATAAATGCCACTTTCCGGATTTTTTTCATATTACAAATATAGGAGCGTTCCATGGACTATGTGATGGCTCTATGTGACCGGCCTGTAGTTGTTCTTGTACAAGTTCTTGCAGGGCGGTTAATTTCTCCTGAGTAAGGGGCCACTGCTCAACCCACACCGGTTTATCAGTTAGCCATCTGAGAGCAATAGTGGGTTGTTTCACCCCCTGCAACACAGTGGCCCCCGTTAAAAATCCCTGGTAATCCGAACTCCCCATTGACCTAAACAGTCTCGTCCCCAAAGATTTTTTCTCCTGATTAAGGGGCCACTGTTCAACCCACACTGGTTTATCAGTTAGCCGTCTGAGAGCAATAGTGGGTTGTTTCACCCCCTGCAATACAGTGACCCCTGTTAAAAATCTGTGGTAATCCGAACCCCCCATTGACTTAAACAGTCTCGTCCCCAAA
>NW_010408613.1:22214-42160 GCF_000710305.1 Buceros rhinoceros silvestris | reverse complement strand
GAAGGAGCAAGTTCTTCCATGTACAGCTACTGAATCTGGGACTGCAACGACTGGAATTCAACTGGTGATATTCTTGAAAAGCTGTCTGGGTTTCTTACCGGGCAAAGCCACACACACCCTCATCAGGTGGGAAAAGCAGAGAAAGGTGTGATAGAATCATTCTGCAACTGAAGGAAAAGCCTCCAAATATCAACTGAAAGTGATTCTGAGGCTCATAACTTCTGCTGATGCTCAGGGCTTTTCCTCAGCTTTGGAAAAGTAAAACCCAGGCAGTACCTCAGCTGGTTTCACGCTTCAGTTCAAGGATGGCTGTAATGAAACTCGCAAGGACAGTGGGGATCCCGCACAGAGGATGCTGGGGAAGAGCCGTGGCAGGCAGCAGCATCCCAGCCTCATCCCCCCCCGCCCAGGTTCTGCTAGAAGAACTGAATGGAAACATCTTTTTGTACCTGGGACTGTGGCAGAAAACCCACCCTTGGGGAAAGGCAAGAAACTTCCAGCAAAAATTCCCTTAAAAAAAAAAAAATCCTTGTGGCTTTAATAAAAAATGAAGAGAGAAAAACTAACTTCCAGTGAACATGAGGAGTTGCTCACTTTCAAAACTAATATTTTTTTTTTAATGTGTAAATATAACGTGAATATTTCAATTCCTGGGGCTATTCTGTGAGCACTTTTTCCGATGAGTGATGAAACGTTCCAGCTTGGCTGCAATTGTACTGAACTGTTGTAACAGGATTCTGTGCCATAACTTGAAAAGGGACCGTACCCCAGTTTTGGCAGCACGCTTTATCATCAATAGCTGATTGCAAACTGCTGCCATGACCTCTGGAAATTAGATAAATCAGGATATGAAGAAACAGCAGTGTCACTGTTTTTAACCTGAAACAAAGTCTTTTTCTGTTTTGCAGAGGCCAGGCTCATCGTCGTGGTTCATCCCGAGCAGTAACACAGGCACAGGCGTCACCACTGTGCAGCACGGAGGACGGCAGCAGCATCTAACCCTCCGTTTGTTGGCTCAAACTATTATCTCATTAAGTCAAAGGCAAAATTCCCAGTGTTAATTACTGGGAATTAATCAGAATTAGGCCAAACTCCCCCACCTTGGTTTTCTGGCCTTTACTCCTCCTGAATTCTATAATATAAAGATTTTACAACAAAAAGAACTTTCTGGCTGAAAATATCAAGCTTACTAGATGGCTTTAAAAACTATAAGGTTTTTTTTCAGGTGGCAAAATATTCCAGCTCGAATCTGTATTTTTTCCTTTTATACTAAAAACTACAAAAAACCATCCCTTCAACTTAACGTTCTTCCAGCTGTATGTGTTTACCAAACGTTTCGGGTTTGGCAAAGCACACCTTTTCAGCACCAAACCACGTCTGCCTTGTTTTTATAGGACGAAAACCGCATTTCCCCCCTCAGCTCTAATGTTTCCATTGTGTAAGAGACTTCTCCTGATATGGCTTGGCCCTGGGCGCCCTGCCTCCCCCAGCGCGTTCGGGTTCACGTGCTCTTTGTGCCGGCTGTAGCTGTAGCTGTGTGTGCTGCAGCAGTATACATATTTAAGCAGGCTGTTCCTTCACTAGCACATGTTCAAAAGATTTTATCTAATCAAATTTTAAATAGGAAATTACTTGTCTGACTTCACATCAGAAAGCTATTCCTTCCCCTGCTGCGCCAGATTGGATTATTAGGACTTCACGACTAAATGGTCAGCAGTGTGTCTGAGTCACCGGTCTTAATTCTGGGCTATAAATATCAGATGACGATCTATCACTTGGCAGCTTCAATACTGCAATGGCAAAGTCTCTTTCATCTCCTTAGTTTGAGATGAATGGCAAACAGTTTCGAAAGCTGAGAAGTTCTGAGGTTCTCTGTGCAAACGAGGGTGAAGCCTTGGGCATGGACAACGTGGAATTTCAGCCCCTGCCGCGGTTGGTTTCGATGTGTCTACTTTTCAGTGATTCAAAGGGGTTATCGTTGCCCACCCTCATCTAAAAAAGTCCTACTTTGTGAATTACCTGCCAACCACGGACGACAATTCAATGGCAAATGGGCTAAATCTGTGATTTTGAGAATGCTTAATGATTTTTACAATTATATTGAACAAAGTTTGAAAGAGTAGTTATTACCCTCGTACACTACCTGGATCATCACCGTTTAAAATTCATGCTTCTTCTGGGCTTCAGATGAGAGTTTATGGTGTGCACAGTGCCAGAAATGATACTCTCTGCTTATTCCAGAGGAGGTGTTTGCTCACCACCACTGCTTTCACCTCTTCTAAAATGCTCATGATGGTTCTTCTCAACAGCACCAGACACCCAGGGCTCAGCCCTTTCTGGGGAATGCTGCTACCTAGGTAGGTTGCTTGTGCAAGGCAGGTTTGCTTGTGCAAATCATACCTAGATCATGAATGTGCATTCTTTCACAAAGCATTAGAATAGGAAATGGGACTTAAATCTTGCTGAAACAAAGACTTGACAGAAGTGTTTATTTAGAAAATGAACAAACTCTAATGTGATACCAGATACCTCAAGAGGTTAAATTTTTTTTTTTAAAAATCCTCTTAATTTCGAAATATTATTTAGTCATATTCAAATTTTAGTTGGTTCCTTATGGTATTTTATTTCAGAAATAATGCAGTTTTGGCTTGACAAACTATTAGACATTCGCAGAACAGCAAGCGCAATGGGGGGAGGGGGGAGAGAGGGGGGCGGGGTTTGAGAGATTATAAGAAGACAGCCAAAAGAATGTTAGAAAATCTGTCTAAATCCTAAAAGACAGAAGACAAGGACAGAAAACATTTTCTGATTATGATATTCAGGAACCTGAACTAGGAATAGAAATATATTTAAGGAAAAGATAAGATTCTGGTAACAACTATATATGAGGGGTAATTAATTGAGGCAAATGGAGAAAACCAGACTGAAAATGAAGAAGAGCTGTAGGATCCTGTCTCCAGCTGACGTTTCCATGACTGAGAACTATGATGAAGACCCTCAGTAACTCATAACTGCGCAACTTCACCCTGTTTGCACAGCTTCACGCTCCACACTCCAGCACGTCACATAGAAACAAATAGGTTTCTAACTTGAATCTGCACAACACCCTAAAAAGGTGCCAACCGTCCATCCTGGAAAGTGTTAAATTTCAGGGAAATGCTACTTCTCTGCTTTCAGGACTGAAGGATAGAAATAAACACTCTTAACATCCAGTAGACAGGAGACACTGAGGGACAGATCAGATACAAAAGCACCTGCTGAAGAATAATGCCCCTAATCTTCGAACTCTTTTCACGGAAGGTATTTAACTACCTGCAAGATCATCAGCTGGTTTAAGCTACCGTAAGTACCCTGATCTCAAGGCAGCCAGATCTAACCCTGTAACTCACCACCCTGCTGACATGTCACATACTTCAGCCTGAAGTTGTGTTGTTCTTGTAGTAAACAGAGTACAGAGTATCAAGCGTTTGCACTGTGCTCTCGGTTACGGTCAAACTAAACAACGCTTTCTTTCAGGGTATTGTTTTGATCCTAAATTTCTCAGCTGAGGCACTCTGATGGAGTATCTGTTGGCTTCAGGCACAGCAGCACTCCTTTAAGGAGTGTTATTATGCCTTAGAACGGACAATCGAGGAGCAGAAAACCCCGGAATGCACATCAGCTGTTCTCGAGGCACTTACTCCTTAGAAGCAAAGACAAAACACCCTCAAGAAACAGGGATTCAACAGAGGGAGGGGGGGAACACCCCAAAGCGATTCTTTTCCGCCTTTAAAAGAAGAGCGACCGCCAAGGCTTTCCTCATGAATCATAAAACAAGGGAAGGTGGCAGCAGGGAGAAACATAAACTGCGTTTGCATTTGTCAGTGACTCTTGGTTCTGTTTCCACTGCCAAGCCACTGCACTACCTGCCTTTCACTTGCTGTGTGCAATGAGAGATGACAGAGGCTTTCTTAGAGCCTTTAAGGTTGCATTAACTCACAAACTTACCTTAATTAACCTGGAATAATTTGTCTTTGGAATAAACAAGATCCTAGGTTTGCTTTTACTATCTTTCTTCCCTGGAGAAATGTGTGGGGTTGTCTCCTCCTGATATCCCCACGGGCAAACCCGTTGCTTCTGGGTATTACTAAAACCTTAAAACACCGTAGCGCGGCAAATGCTTCAAACCAGTGTGGGGTTTGACCAGCACCAGCGATCCCCTGTGTTTGGTTCCTCACCCTAGTGAGCAGAAGGGCTGAAGAGGAGGAGGAAGGTCTGCAGAGCTGCGTGTGGCACAGCGTGGCGGGCACTGACTGCGCTGTCACTTCGCTGTGATCATGTCAGTGTTCCCTTGTGTGGCACGAAGGCACCAATGTGGCATTGCAGGTGACCGTTTTCCTGAGGCTTGCAGGATTGTTTCGATACTTAGAGAGCAATGGCATTAGCATTTTAAACAGAGCTTCCATTAAGTTATATGAGTTATCCATTTTGGAGCAATTTGAAGGACCTTTCGTTGTTAACTCCTCTTTATTAATTTTGGCTTTATAGCATTTTGGGGGCAAACTGCCTTCCCCTTCACATTTATCCTACCATTACTTAACATGACCGAGATATTACAGCTTTTAAGTGAATTTCTTGTCAGAAGGATCTAAATCACACGTTTCATGAGAGTTGCTTGAGGAGGATCAGTTTTCCCCTCCATTTAGCTTGGCCTCCAAACTCGGGTGCCAGCCCGATGCTTGCAAATTACTCTCGCAGAAGCAGACATTACGTGCGGGGGGTCAAAGCATCTACCTGCAGACTGCGCTTGGCCTGAAGCGAGAAGTATGTTCTGCTTCACGTGTTCGCTAAAGCAGCTTGGAAGCTTGTATTTCTCATAGTTTCAGTCATCACACACCACTGTCTCTTTTCACTCACGCTCTCTGTAGTCTGACTGTTGTTCCTGTTTGGGGCCATTCAGCTCTGTGCTATTTCTGTTTAAAAGAAGTCTGTTTTATTAAACCATGTGTGAGAAATGCTGGTGAGCAGGAATTCGCTGGAAAAACAGATCAAGGATTTTTCAGTTTAGGGCTGTTTTCAAAACACAACTCAGAAACATATGTACTCATCAAGTTGCTCCTGTGGACAGTAACTAGATAAAATGTTGCTGACAAAATTAGAAAAAATGTTCTGCTGTAGTAAGTGCATCCAAAGGACACAGATTACCGGTAATATCTTTAATAGAAAGTTGGTGAAAGCACGTTACCCTTCAGTGATCTACAACGCAGTCTCTGATGACTGCTTACACAGAATTACTGCAAACAGTTAAGCCCCAAATGTCTTTATCTTGATCTCTCCAATGTTTAATTTCCTCTTGCACAACGGCACATTGGAAGGCTTTATACCCTAAGCAAGTGAAATGCTTTTACCTTTTAATTTTGTCCAAAGGTTAATTTTGTCCATTTGCTAAAATGAGCAAAAATGTGCTGCAATCTACATTTCTCTGGTGAAATGGTAAAATTACATTTCCCCAATTTCCTTTTGACCGCTTTGAAGGTACCAAGGGTAGTTCCAAAGTTGCTCAGAGAGTCACAGAGCTGGCACTCGGTCTGTTATTCCTTGAGCTAGCGCTCTGTGAGCATTAGGAGCAATTCCTGCAGGGGACGTGTTTATCTGGTCATGCACAAAGTCATTTCTACAACTTGGCAAAACCTCCTCTCTTGCACGGATCTGAGCAGGAGAGCTGGTGGTACTGGGAACTCTCTCACCTCAGGTCTAAGAGCAGGAATCTGAAGGAACTGAAATCCCTTTCCTTTACACCTCAAACTGTCATGTAAAGGCTGAGGCTGAGGAAGGATTAGGAATGATTATACACTTCTTCTCAATTTAAGTAATACTGTGTAATGAAGGACACTAAAATGACATAATACCCTATCCCTGTGTCAGCAGATTATGAAATAGATTTAATCAGGGATAGAGAGGTGGAGAAATCTCTTTCTTTTCTTCTTTCCTTCTTTCTTTCCTCCCTTCTTCCCTCCCTCTGCAACACTCTCTTTTCCTGTCCCCTCTCAGAAGTCCCCTCTTGGCCATCTTCTAACCCGTGTGAAAAGAACATAGTCTGCGGGAAATGTCACTGTTACTCAGAGAAACACTTAGCAAAGTGTGCCCGTGAGACAGTGTGATGATACGAGTCTGAAGGAACTCATCTCAGGATCGGGTCCTATCAAGTTCAGTTAGCATCCCACAAAATATGTCCTTTTCTCCCTGACTATTGGGCTTTCTTGGGTTTCCTTTGTGCCCATGTCTCTTCCCAAACTGTATTTTCATAACAGAAGTCAAAGCCAGAATTTTGCAGCTGTGGAACCTGCTTCTCTCCCCACGTGCTGAAGGTCCTCTGGCAGGGTTTGTGTATGCTCCTGTTGGCAGAGGCTCATCTCTACCTACCACCCCACATGACAATATAAAGCCTCGAAACCACTGCGTTTGCTTAAAAATTAACCTTATATAAAGGCTTAAATTGTTACTATGCTGTTTTGTGGCTAGAAGCATTTACATGAAGGGCAATAAAGGAATTTATGGGCTGCCTAAAAATGGAGCTGGAGATAAAATGTCTTGCGCAACAAAGGATGTAGAAAAACAGCTATGCAAGACTGTGAGATGGGGATGAGGCATGATGGAGAGGTTTCTCCAGGCAGAAAGATGGAAGACACTGAAAACGCAGTATTTCTGCGAGCTAGGATCATCTGCAGGGAAAGTGAAGACATGCAGTGATGAGAAGTTGATGAGCGTGGCTGACTGCCAGCAGATATTATGATCTCAGAATATTGATGTTTTGTACTAATAATTACAAAATCAGCAGCTGTACAATTGCAGATTTGGATAAATACAAGCGTAAGTGCATCTGTAAGATGGTGAATGGAAATGAAGTATGATTAAAATGACAGCTCATACGGCAATACTGATGCCTAGAAAAGACAGACAAGCTGGGAGAATGATAACATAATAAAGAATAAAAGAATCTTGATATTCAAAAAGAAAAAAACCCTGATAATGAAAACATTCATGAGCAGTGAGAAAAATACATTAACTTTCTGCAGTTGTTGAGAGCAGATACAGATCAGACTGAAAATATTAAGAAAAAGAAAGAAAATTTACTTTTCTGCACTTATAAAGGCATCGTGGGGTAAAAAAAAATCCTTCTCAGATGCTCTGATGAAGAAATCTACAACCACGATAATCTCTTCTGATCCCCTGTCTTAGAGCAGACAGATGAACTGAAGCTGTAGAGTGTCTAAACAGCCAAGAAGAAAGCCAAGGGTTGGAATCATGTCACCTGGATGTGCTAACGAAGTAAATTTCTTATAGGTTCCCACTTGGGCACCAGAATGTGACAATAAGCAGGATATTCAACTGAGATGTCTGAAATCACAATGTTCTTATTAAAGGTGGGTGTGTGGGGGGAGGTGGAGCTTAATGAAAGAATTAGGGAGAAGTAAAGAAAAAAGCTGTTACTAGGATTAAATAAGCATTTGGTAAAAAACACAGCAATAAAGCACATTTGTTACATACTCATGTTCAAAGCCTGGCTGGGGATGTCACAGGATGTGCTTGTTTATTGAATGCCTGCACCGACAGATACTATTTTGTTCCAAATCTGCTGTCCCAGGGTCAGCATTGGTCAGGGACTTCTTGGTCTTCCATGGAAACCCACTGCATCTGAGACGGGGACAAAGCAGAAGCCCATCTCCTGTGGAGCTGGCAGCCAGCCAGGGAAAGGTAAATCCCATCCCTCTGTTCCGTGATGATCGGAAGTTCCAAGGCTTGCCGGGAGCAGGGTTAACATCCGCCCCAGCCGAGGGCTGAGTGTTTTGGCCCATATCTAGATTACACCCACAGAGGGGTAAACCTGGTGCAAAGTGTGCAGTTCCCGTACCCCAGACACTCTGGCTTTGTTTGTTCTGTTCCCATACAGACCCGTGCTGAGGGGTGGTGCCAGCACAAGCTGTCTTTGACATAATGCTCCACAGCTTCCTCAGAGCCTGGAGCTCTATACAGGTGACGCTGGGCTTGTGCTAAACCCGGGGCACTAACTGTGGTCGAAACCTTTCCTCTAAACTTTGTTTAATGGCTAATTGCCTGATGATGTCCCCGAAGACAGATCTAATGCTGGTTGTCACTGCTTGGGTGGGGCCTCCTCGCAACATACAGCTGTGCAGCACAGCTGGAATGGGCAATCCCCTGCACTAACTTCCTACCCACACTTCACTGAACAGATGGAAACATTTTTCCTTTTCTCTGAACAGAGGAGAGGCAGGACACAGAGTGCATCTGCGGCTGCTCCATCTCTTCATGAAGGGCAGGATGCTAACCCCTCTCCTAGTAAATATTCCTGCGGCTGGATCCTGCAAGGCACTGAGCAATCCCTGCTCTCCTCCACACCACCACCCGCCCCCTTCAGAGCCCCGGAAGAGTTTAAGAATAAGCACTTACATCAGCAGACTCATTCTGTGATCAAAGTTCACGTGAGACTGTGCTTACACGAGCAGGCAGCGCTGAGCAAGGTTCAGACTGAGGCGCTGCTTTGCCCTTCTGCCTAGAAATCTGCGGGACCAAAGCAGCACAAACTGAGTGCAACTTCCCCATCCACGCTCAAGATTGATACGGCTTGCTTTCCTCTTCTCCCATCTCTCCTCAGAAAGCTTTGGTCAAGGATGATTAACAGATGTCGTCATTAAAAAGTTGGTACTTGCCAGCAAACAACACATGGGGCTGCTTGAGGAACAGTGCTGTTTCCACAGCCTTCCCCAAGAAGAGAGACTTGTGGTAACTGGGAAGGCCTGTGAGAAGATGACATTTTAAAGTATCTTCCACCATCCATAACTTCCTCAGAGAATGTTGGTTTTCCAAGAATTTATCTTGTTTGTATGAAACCATTTGGGTAAGGACACATGATGCAGAATAGCTAATGAAGCCTGCTATGGTTAAAAGAGAAAGCGGTGATCTCTAAATAACAATGAATTGGGCAAGGAAAGACTTACTGTAGCAGAAGTAAACAACCCCCCACATAATAGATAATAATTATAATATAAAAGAGATAGCCATGTACTTTAACTGAAGGCATAAAATAAAATGATTAACTGACGGGCAGAAATGATTCACAAAGGCTAGAAGGTGGCAAACAAAAGGATGAGATTTTACTATCCACTGCAACGAGAGCTGAAATACAGACAGCAGCATCCGAGCCCAAAACTGGGGAGAAGGATCTGTGCAATGGGCCTGGTTGGAAGGCACAGAACCACCTACCCAGTACACACTGGAATGGAAAAGGAGGAGCCAGGCCTTCTGTTAGCCACTGGGAAAAGCAAACTGGGGAGATGGCATCGCACCTCATCCTGGGGGATCTTTAATATGCAGAACAGACACGTTTTGAAGGTGATAACCCAGATAATGATGAAGCTCCCGCCAATTTATTGTTAATGAAAAGCTAATTTTTTTTTTCTGGAAGGTGGAAAGGAATGAGTGATCAGTAGGTTTGCAGAAACTGTTTAAAAGGAATCTGAGCCTTTTGTAATGCTTGAAGCAGGTCTCTCGACACAGAAATTGCAAATATAATTTTATATAGGCTTCAAATAAATGACAGACGTAGTACATTTTTACTACATTCTACATCCCGCATTTTAGAGGTTGACACTGAAATCCTTCCCTCTTTTCTCTCTTTTCCACGCATTTGTTGTTAAAAGCACGACTGCTCTGCTAAAAAGCCTGTTTTCAAAGCTTTTATCATCCCGCATTTTAGAGGTTGACACTGAAATCCTTCCCTCTTTTCTCTCTTTTCCACGCATTTGTTGTTAAAAGCATGACTGCTCTGCTAAAAGCCTGTTTTCAAAGCTTTTACTCCTTTTGTTCTACTGTATGACTGCCCGCTACAACACGCACCGATGAGGTGGGTGGCATTTTATAGCTGTCATTCCCACCTCATCCAAAACCTGCCTGTAACTAAGAACATTCCCACTGAGTTCACCAAGCTTCAAACCAGGGTTTTATTTGGGATTTCACTTTAGCTTCGGTTCGTGTCTCAATTCACCGGGTACATCAGGCGAGCGAGGAAGAGTCGATGTTGTCATGTCCCATTTCCAGGAAACAATGGTCAGACGTACCTGACAAGTTTTCCATGTAGGAAATAAAACAAGTTCACAGGCTGGACAAGGCGTAACGCCAGCTCATAGACATGCAGCAAGAGGAAATCCAACTAATCTGATGTTTGGTTAGATTCTTTAACAGCCCATTAAAGCAAAGACGCTCTATAATGAGATTACTCATTTTATATCTATCTTAATTGTATCCAGATATGCAAAACAGATTTACTGCTAGTGGCTCGTATACAGTACAATATTTTAAAGCTAATTATGAACTAGCATTACTATTGTCACACCACAAAATACTTCCTGTTATGAATGAAGACCATTTTCTAAAATTAATTGTAATCACCTTTTTAATTGGGTATAAACCCCATTAAATTCTGAATCAGCTAGTTCTATAAATAAAATTCTTTTAAATCCAGGATAATATCAGCATCAAGTATTTTAAGTGAATAGATTGCAAAAAAGGGGGAAAAAAGAGACACTAAGTAGTTTTCAATTATTAAAGCCAGCTGTGAGTCAACTCTTGAAAGTATTCAACTTGTTATTCTTGAACACCTGAAATCTGCCATTGTCCATGTAAGTGCACGTCCACATCCCCCCAAAGCAGTGTATTAATAGTTTAATTGTTCATTGCCTTTCGTTTGTACTATCCCACATTGAGACGAAAGCATGTTAAAGTATTTACCCTCACAAACCCTCAGGGCCCAAAACATCAAGCAGCCTTTCCATTGCTTATATATATCACGCAATGAACAATAAAAAAAGCTCAGCAAATAGTTTGGAAATAAAGCGTATCAAAGTTCTTCTGTTCAAACCCATTGGTGAGTAGAGGGTGAAAATCTGCTTGATCTGCAAGTTGCAATTATTGAATACCTTTAAGAAATAATTGTCCCTGTGTTATAACATGTATCTTGATCGTACATCTCGTCAACACAAATTAACATTCAGGTATTTATGACCTAGTACTGCAAATTAAATCAAACATTTTGCACACATTCCAAGACACGCGTTTAAGGTTGGTTTGCCTGAACAAATATTCTAACAGGAACAACTGAAGTCCTGACTACTCACAGCTTGTTTGTGAGTCGTACTAGAATTTGGGATACCTTTTCCCACCTTCCACTTAGTGGTATGTGGACAGGGAAGAGGCGCTTGTTTATTTTAGCTGAATGAAGCAGCAGTTTAAAACTTACCTGAGTTCCAGCCATCTTGGCAAGTATTATTTTTCAACACTATTATACCTGTATTTCTTATATTTGCACATTCAAACCAAATTATATTATATGGTAATTAAAGCAGTTTCATTTCGATGGGCTGAAATGAATCAGAACTTCCAGATAAACCAATAGTATCAAGTATTTAGAAGAAAACATCTTCTTATTGATTTCCTATAGTAAGGACTTAGCTACTTATTAAATTGCCAGTATTTTGGTGGAAGTTACGTTAGATTCTGATGCTGATTCTACATGTGTTGACATATTATCTAATTAATTTCATGAATAAGTATTGCATAATACGTATTTGAGACTATCAACAAATTTTATTTAACCATCAGCTCACCACTAGGAAAAAAACTCCTCATGTGTTTTTTCAAGAATATATACTTTCAGCCAACTCTGCTTGGATCATCCTTCAGTATCATTACCCAACCAGTAAATATTTATCTTAACACTTAGCACAGTCTGTAAGGACATTAATTTTCTATCTATTTGAAGAGCTTACATTACCTAGGAAGGCCCTTACAGTATTTCTGTGATCTAGATTTCATTGCAGATGTTATTCACTCTAATCATAGAATCACAGAATGGTTTGGGTTAGAAGAGATCTTAACTTTCATGTAGTTCCAAACCCATTTCCATAGGCAGGGACACCTTCCACTAGTCCAGGTTGCTCTAAGCCCCATCCAACCTGGCCTTGAACACTTCCAGGGATGGGGCATCCATAACTGCACTGGGCAACCTGTGCCAGTGCCTCACCACCCTCACAGTGAAGAATTTCTTCCTAAGATCTAGTCTGAATCTCCCCTCTTTCAGTTGAAAGGCATCACCTCTTCTCCTATCACTACATGCCCTCCATCTTTCCTGTTGGCCCCTTTAGGAACTGGAAGCTGCTATAAGGTCTCCCCAGAGCAAACTGAAGTTTTTTATCTGCACACCAAGGGTTAATTGTATTACTGTCTGTATCGTTCCATTTTTACTGCAGCTCTTCACAGATTAAAATCTGAATCTTTTGAATTTAGTAGGATTTTGACAGTAATTCAAGCAGTGCAAGTCTTATCCCTGTCCACCTAATTGTGACATCTATGAACTTCTAAGCTCTGTATGTGCCTATAGAAACTGTATTTACCTGCTGTATGAATCCTGTCACCAGATCCTTGACAGCCATCCTCATCATCGCAATCCCCGCTTGACTCCATCTCTTCACTTCTTCCACCCCCACTGCCAGCATCTCGGGAAGCCCATCTTTCCAGTTTTGATTTTGCCTTCTCAGCATCCAGCTAAAATGGAAGAAGCGAAGAACCAACAATGGTCAGAATATTTACGCAGTTCCTACCTCTGGTGACCACGACCTGCGTTTACAAAGCAACAAGCACTTTCTCATTTACTTTCAAGAACTGCTCCTCAAGTTGGAGGTTTTTTCAGGCAGTGAGATCCAAATATTTTGGAATAACAGACCGTAATGTCCAATTTTCTCCACCACAGATGACCAGGGACACTTATCATCAAACTTTTAATCTAAAACACCACATCTACCAATATAATCACAGGGAGCTCTAGTCCTGCAGTTCCTCTTGCAAACCACAGTTTGGAGATCACTGGGTAATGATAGTACAATCTGCCAGCTGTCTGTTGACTTATTTTGGGTCATTTACGATTGAAGACCACAGTATACTTGGCAATCTTTGAAGAGTTGAGGTTATTCGCTCCTTTTCATTATGGGCTTGGTCACTTGGAAACCTTGGCCCCTGGATGTGATTTTTAAGACTGTGTCATTTAAGATGCAGAAGTTATTAATTAAATTTCACTTGAAATATATTTCTTGGACTGAGTATAGAATAAAAGAGCCTTTTCCAAAATAAATCTAAATGTATCATACTAGGTCACACTTGCTCTAACAACACATTTACTCCACAAACTCATCTTCTTGACCTTTTTACAACTCCTTCTCCTTCTGTCACCAGAAACAGTTGCCTACATTTAGTGCTGTGGAAATAAATGATTTTTTCAGTTCACTGGTAGTTCCGAAAAACAAAAAATACCGTATGATTTCAGCGAATCTAAACCCAGCCTATCCGGGGAACAACAACGGCAGCATGATTTCAGAAGAAATGAAGTAACTGGCTTAGACTAACACATTCTGTTAAAAGGTGTTCATCAAGAAAGGATGATCCAGGAGAAACTTGAACCCATCCCCCACTCAACAGGAGCACCTACTCGCTGAGCTTCATGGCACCTCTCCTGCTGGAGCTGGGCCATTTTTGTATCATTTCAGATCTGAAGTGCTCCACGTTACTTGGTGGCCACCCTCCTCAACAGCTTGTACATGTTGTTGTTAGTGTAAAGGATGCTTCAAGGTATCAGAGAAGGTGGGACAGCTTCTGCGGAGAAAAGCCCCAACAGCCCAGTGGTAGAGAAATACCCGGACTCAGATTTTTTTCACAATCTGGCCGAGTTGCCGTGGCTGCTATTGAGTTTCCATCACCCCATACCTGTCAGCCCCATTTTTTGAGCGTCTACCAGTTTCTTTTCTGAATGTAGTTGGAAAAATGCATTGGGAGGTGTTGGTTTTGTTTCTAAGTGATGGAAAGAGCCATTCCAGTATTTCTGATCACTTCCTTCACAGAGCTGAAACACAACCTATAACGTATACGAACATTATTTCAGAGGGCAGCAGCTTGGTTTTCTCTTTCCTTTTCAGAGTTACGAAAACCTTGTCCACGTTAGCTCTGCTTGTATGGTGTGACAAGGTACAATTAGGACCTGTTGTTCTAGTTATGGGAAATACTTTAGCCAAATGGAAAGACTTTGTAATGCTTCTCAAAGTCAGCTAGATTCAGGATCTATCCAATACCTTTCATGACAAGTGGCTTTCCCCCCGCTCCATTTCTGGATCTGCTTTATCCCAGAAGACTGAGATTATTCTTGGTACTCGGCAAAATTTATCTTGAAATGTAGCTGCTTTGAAGATTCAAACACATTTCACACTAAAAAGGAGGTGGGCTGGGAGCAGGCGGAGGAACTGGAGCACAGGGCTAATACAACTGTATTAACTGGGTTGAAAGGATGATGACGGATGCAGCAAATTCTCTGCAGGGGGAAGCTTTGTGTGATAGTCTCCTTCTTCTTCAGATACTGTGAGCTGCCATCCTCCACTCTGGGGCTGACAAATGCTTGGATCAGCGCAGCACAGATTCTGTTCTAAGGAACAACAGATGCCAATTTCTATATGGCACAACTCAGGAAGTTTTTCACCCTTACACTGAAAAGATCTGTTTGCTCATTCTGGAGAACACAAATAACTTCCCACTGCTGTGGGAAGATCAGTACGTGGGAGGAGAGGGTATGGACTCTGGTGGGGAAGCGCATTAAACACTCTCTAATTGTTACTGCATGACTGTTTTTTATAAACAAGTTGCTTAATGTGGAGCCTCATTATTCACAGGCGTAAAGACTGATGTCATGGCAATATAAAACAACATTTTGTGAAACAATTGGAAAAATTCGCCTATGAGGGAGAAAGACAACTCTGCTCTTTTACAGATTTATTGTGTCCTGACCATATTAAAGAAAACTCATTCGTTCTTCGTTACAATCCTTCAGAATGAAAAGACATGGCCAAGTGGTGAACAGAACAGACGCAAAATGAAACAAAGGCCACTCGAAGCAGAAATGTTTCCTGTCTGTTAAGGTGCTTCTTCTCTCCAAAAATTTGATTTCATTCAGCCCTCATTGCTCAGTCCTGACCTCTGCTCAAAACAAGTAAATGCTTGAACCAAGTGAGCACCACCTTCTTGGACAAGGACCAGGAAACAAGCTCAGCTTTTCACCATGGCGCACTGCAGCATTTTACAGGCTTGTGGGTTCTCTACTGGTGGGTGCCTGACTACACAAACAGATGAGCTGTAGCCCAGATGTGCATCTCCTCCCATATTAATGAAGGCATACCCAGCTCTTTCTCGGCTTGCCAATACAAGGACCATCAAATTACACAGAACCCTTATTTACAAGTTCAATATTATCATTGACACTGAACTCAGGTACAACCTACTAACCCTTTTCACCTTGTATACCCTTTCCCAACCTCTTGCAACAACTCTTCCACCTGTGGCTACCGTTCACATAGAACCTGCACCAGAGCCCAACTTTGTGCAGAGACAGTGGTTTATCTATAAACAAACCCATTCCAGGTGATGACATAGTGTAGCTACTTCAGTGAGGAGCTGCACCCACCCCACGCAGCCCTGCTGAGAAGGCAACGTCACCACTGCATAGCGAGTTGCAACCCTTCTCTTTCCCAAATTCTGAAGGAACAATTGTACTTTGGATACTGCCACATGACTTCAGGGGGATCACTGCCTTAGTGCGATAGCAAAGCGCACACCAGCATTTCTCCATCTCCTTTCTTTTTCACAGAATCATACAAACCTTTTGCAAAGGCCAGAGACTGCACTGAAATAGACTGCATGAGGATGGACTAAGATGATGGAGCTTTAAAAGAAGATCACAATAAAAAATGTTACCTTTCACTTTTTATTAAGCTCTGCTAAGTCCAGAAGATGGATGTGGACAAGGAATGCCTGTAGGTTTGTGGCTAGGGGACTCAGAAGTCTCTAACAGAGGAGCTGGGGGCCATATGAAGGTTCAAGGCATCTTCAGAGACAGCCATAATCTGTTAAAAGGTCTGGACAATCCTTCTAGCTGCTGCCACCAATCACAAAATCTCCTGGTTCACCACAGATGGCTTTAGGGAGAATCACAGCCCCTTGCCCGTATTTAACACTGGAGATCAAAGACTGGAGTCAGTCATGGCATTTCTAGTACTGCTCAAAACCCACCCTTAAACAAGCCTCATTTTGCTGACTTACACTCTGCCTGCCGATGCATGATGCCATCAGGTGTCGCTGGAAATGGCACAACAGTTCCAGCCTGGCAGTGCAGGGTGTTGGTGCTGAGAATTCATGCTTCCGTTATGCAACTGCAACGGGTTTCAGGCTGGGCACTGGAGCTTGTACCTTTATCTGTTGGTACCTTTACCTGCTGCCTGAGATTCCAGAAAATACTGGAATCTCAATGGCTTAAAAACTAAGTCTTCAAGTTTTTGCCACATCTGAAAGACATTTTTTTTCACTCGTGAAAAGGCTATATAAATAGATCAATAAGATCTGTACAGCCCAACTGAAACCCAACTCAAAGCAGAAATTTTCCCATCTGCAGCAGGCTTTGGGTCAAGTTCACAGACCTCTAAAGGGTTTTTGAGAGGCTATACAGTCATTCCGTGGAACAGCTTTAGTATCTGCATCTGATTCAGCTGCAAGGTAAAAATCACGTATAACTCTTCAGCTCTGAGTCAGATAGAGATGACTATCCTCGTGCATTTTATTCCAGCAAAGGTGCCAACCTGAAGTGACATTAAAACATAAAAGTTCTGCTGATGTATGGTTTTCCAGAGAAGAAAGAAGTCATATGAGAATGGTTGCTGCCTTTCTGCCCTATTAATACTTGATGATGTAGCACATGCATTCCCGGTCACATAAAAGAGTCCTTCAGACTTCAGAGGCTTCAAAGAGTATGTGCCAGCAACCCCGAGCTTTCTACGATGAGAATAACCCTAATTGTCCCTCTGACCACAGGTATGTTAGAATACAAATTTATCCTCATGGCTTTTCATGAAGGCACGTTCCACTTGAATACTTCCACACATTAAATAAATAATAACTGTTTAGCTCCGTGAAACCTATTCGATAAAAGGCCAAATTCAATCCGTTTCATTGATTAGTCTATTTTCTAAGGGTTCGTATAAGCGTGTCTCTCCGAGGGGATGACTCCAAGCTGTAGGATAATAAACTCATTTCATCAGAAAATAGGTTTTGAAATTATATTTTGCACCACAGTTTCAGACTTTTCAGGTCAGCGAACAAAACAATGGAAATCTAAGAGAACACACGTTTTGAATAAAGCCACTTAAAAGTTGTGTGCTTGGAATATTCAGAGACAAATCCCGTGCAATAATTGCCTCCTGAGGGATTTGATAATTAGCTTTCTATTTGATGGTTTTCTATACGTATGTTTTTCCTCCCTGTAAAGGCAGCTTTGAGGGGGAACCTGATTTCTGCCCACTCGTCATATGAGGCCGCATATCCCTTGCTGGTGTTTTCACAGAGATCAAAAAATGGCTGATTAGACATTGCGTCCAGAAATTGTAAGCTAAGCATGATCTTTTCTCAAGGTACTTACAAGTAGGTGCCTTTTAAAAAAGTGCTTTAGTGACATAAATATGATTTGCAGAGACAAAGCATTTTGCCAGCTTATGCACAAATAAAGTGCGAGGCCTAATCTCAGAGAGAGTCATAAATGACTCAATGCTTCTATTCATTTTTTTTTCAAAAATAAAAATAAAAAATCCTTTCTAAACTATTATTAGGTCAGAAATGACTACAACCAAAAAGACAATGTACCTCTGTTTTTAGCCTATTATATACATTTTTTGTTAGGACTGAATTTTTATTAGGACTGACTATTGCTTTAGGCATAAAGCCGCATTTTACTGGTGCCTTGTGACTGAGCAGATGTTCTGTCATTTCACTAAACAATAGCAACATCACAAATTTTAGACAGAGCTGCTGTATATGTGCTTATTCCAAGTGGGTCCTCTCCTTTGAGATAACGGTTATGGTTAATTTTTCTCTACATACGCTCTTAACTCCTTCTTAAAACCACTTGGCAGTTGCTTTTGCCGCTTCTTTTCACTTTTAGCTATCACTCATACACTACAGCATAAATAACAAAGCGAATTTATTTGTCTTCAGTTTTGTTGGACATTTTCTTTGGTTTGTTCTTCCTTGGTCTCTATTTCGCAGACATCCAGAGAGGCCCGATGCACTATCCCCTTCTAGTTGCTTCAGAAGACAGGACAACTCAAGGAGGCAGTACCCCCTGACCCGTAACACCGCTGAAGAAAGCAGACCTCTAACCTTCCGCAGAGGGTTTCTCTCTGCTGTGATTATTCAGATCCTTACGCTAACCTTTGCATAACACATCTTGCTTCGCAAGTCACCTGTACAACATTGGAATAATTTAACTGAACAGCTATACATAATTTATGCTGTGCGGGTAAGGACTGACAATGGTTTCAGAATTTTATTCACGTCTCTCCTGACTAGACCTTTTCCAACTAGGAAATTGGACCAATATTGGTAAGATTCCTTTGTTTGATGTTTTTCTCTCTAGACTAAGTACTTCACATTTACTTACACTCATATTTGTGTTTCCTGTCTATGCTAATGCTCCTCCTATATAAATACATATATACGCATATGTATCAACTGAAGAGGAAGGCTCTCTTCAAGCACAGAGGAACACGCAGAGCGCAAGTCTCAGACTATGTGTGCCCACAAAGTGTGGACTCACACTCTCCTTTCCTCCTCTGCTCCAGTGTATCTCCACCCGAGCTACATAACAGCATTTTAGACATTCATTTTCCATTTCTCCACATCCCACCACCCCATCCCCCACTCCCCACCTCCCTCCAGTTTCTTTTGGTTTGTTCTACCATGAAGTTTCCCCGATTGCCTGGAAGCAGTTTCATGCCTGAAATAGCCCATGCCTACAACAACAAGTTTCTGGTGGAGGTTGTCTTGCAAAGATGATGCAGAACATACACTTGAATGATAAATGCAATCCTGAGTACTTCATCTCTCATCCAAATTCTGAAGCAGCTGCCACCCTCTGACCCAGCCCTACTGCTCCCAGTTCTACCAGCATGTGCTCAACAACAAGAGCAGCCCCATCACCCCGGGGCTGTTCCTCACCTCCTCAGGAGGAAAGGTGGGGTCTGGCAAAACATGCTCATAAAATCCAGCAGTAGGAGGAAGACTGTGACACCAAGTTGCCTTAGGACCACTACACCTTGCAGGGGAAAAGATGGACCTGCTTCTAATGTGTGTTACATGTTCGTTTTCGCCTTCTGCTTCATTCCAGAATTCTTTTGTTTGCAGTATTTTAATTGCTTGACCAACTCTCTCACCGTGTTTCTGAGCATATTCAGTACGAGCTGTTAAGTCTTTTGGGAAGATTAGGACTTGCCTTCTGACTATCCATCTTTTTCAAGCCAAATAACTAACTGATCTGGTGTTTTTATTTGTTTTGGTTTGGGTTGTTCCCCATGAAATCACTACATTACTCCTTTCTGAAACAGCATCTGTATTGCTACAAGGTACGTAGCTTCCTCTGGTGTCTGTGGAAGTTTCTTGCAACCATTCCTTTATTTTCTCTGTATAACTTTTGCTCCTAATTTTACAGCCCTAACTCCTCCACATACACTCTACAATCCTCTGTCCATAAGGTTCTGTATTTGCATAAGTCAGCCTGCCTGTGATTTCCTTTTGTTCTCCTACCGTCTCCTTACCCTCTTCCTCATATTTTTATTGCCAGATGATACACTGGATACTTACGGATCCACTTTCATCTACCTTGGAATAGTTTCCGTTTCCCCTCTTGTCCTTCCTCTAATCTGGCTGTGTCTCTCTGATTTCCCAGATGCTCCACTGCAGATCCATACTTCACAGCAGAGAAGCTACAAGCAATTATTTCTCTCTCAGTTGATTACAAGTGTAACAGAATTATTTCA
>NW_010408613.1:0-22114 GCF_000710305.1 Buceros rhinoceros silvestris | reverse complement strand
CAGGAATCTAAGATGGGTTTTAGAGATTCACCTCATTATACTGTAGGATTAATGCTTCTCTTTTGGATGTTTATGCTTTCTGTTTTTCAACTTCTTATTAAAGGTGAGTGTATTTCTAGAAGAGTGCTAACACCATGATCAGCTTAATATTCACTGAATTCAATTACACAAGCTACATATGTTCTCATATTTACTGATTACACTGTGCAGAAATAACAAGGATGTGCACCCACAGAGTCTTATTGCTATTAGCAAAAGCTTCATAATAACAGTTCGTGTAAACTGTCACCCAAGGAGCATCAATTGTGAATGATGTAAAGTGAGCACAAATATGAAAAGATAATAATAGTCTGCTAATAATCTGCTTTAACCAAGTGCAACAGCTGTTTGAAGAGAATTAACATAATTTGATTTGAATTCAGTAAGTCATTTGGGTCAAGGAAGCAAGCAGACACCTCTTCCTGACGTCTTACCTTGGCGCTGGGCTGTAACTTTTTGGCATGATGTGATGCACCCAAGAAGATCTCCCGATCGGATGCCTAGTGTGCCTAGCTTCAACACATTCTGTGGGTTAGTCCCTGCCACAGGCACGAATTTCACCTTTAGACTGTTAGCTTAGTGTAGTCTTTTCTAAAAATAAAACCTGCTTTTTAAATTGCAGTACATGTAGTCTGAAAATAGAGCATATGGCTAAAAAACCTGTCGTGTTATATGAAGCCTTTCTGCATCTTGTCAAAGTAAATAAAAAAAAAAGGTAGATGATAGTAATATAAACATAAGGTAAACATTGTAATTCTTGGTGAAGGGCTCGGCGGCTGTTTGGTACACCAGCTTCAGAGGCAGAGGGTTGCCGAGAGTGCCAACAAGGCACTCGGAATGACAGCCACCACTTCTGCAGTGTGGTCCCTTGCAAATCGTGGGCCGCAGTGTCTCCAGACATGAGTGCACGGTGTGCGTGCCCACATCAGATGGATGACAGCGCTGTCACCAGTGGGAGCTGCATTTATTTTTTGTAATAATCACAATAACGCGCTAGGCCAGAAGGCATTGTTCTCCGCAAGGGTACGTGGCTGGGAGATGAACACACCGCGTCTCTGCTGCGCTGAGATACAAAGGCACGATGCCAGGCCTGGCAGGCGCTGCCTCCTGCGCGCTCACCAGCGAGGCTGTTCCACATTGCTCACAACACCCCTTCTCCATCCTCGGAAAGGAAGAGCTTTACGTGGGAGAACTTCTGCGGGAGTTAATGAAATGACCAGAAAAAACAAAGATTCTTCTCTGAATGACCGTGGCTCACTTTTCCTAGCACAAAGAGGAATGGGAGAAGATGATTGTTATCTATAAATGTATTTAACCTTCCCTTTAAAAGGGGAGAGATCTCTGAGAATAAAACTAGTATAAAAATAGAAAGAGGTGAAATAAGCTTTTTAACTATCAGAGTTAAGAATTTTGGAAGCAGCTTCCCAAGAAGAAGATGGGGACAAAAATTCTCAAGAATTTGCAAGACCTGGCTGAATAAATTTGCAAGTAAAGCCGCCTGTGATGTCAGTGAGCTATATGTGTTATTTCAGGAGGTCTCCAGACTTCCATCCTGTGTCTCTACACTCTGCTAGCTTCTAATATTAGAAAATTGATTTGTAAAATCAAAATCACAAACCAGAACCACTCCCATTAGCCATTAGGAGTGTTATTTCCTTGCTTGTCTGAGTTCTATATGGGAAAATTGTGTCCACATACCTAATTATGTCCATTCTTTTTTCCAGGCTACAGCCTTTCAGTTGTGCCCGAAGCCAAAATGTGGCTCAAAAAATGTATTAATTACTGCTGGGGCTTAACGTGGTTTACAAATGTCCTGTTTAACGAGCAGCTCTGACTCAGCAGGATTTAGACTCTAATAATAACCAGGAACCATCCAGCTGGTCAGACTTGGGCAGTGGGAAATGAGAAGAGTCTGCGATCAGGGGGCTGGTCACACTCCACCAGCCCTCCAGTGGCACCTTTCTGACCACGGTGTTTTCACGGGTTACGTGAGGAAACAGTCGCCAGTCTGAACTATCTAAGGAACAGCGCCAAGCTTACTCCTCGCTTTGTACTCAGCAATTACCTTTTTACTTTGCTGAAGGAAATGTTCATGACATGCTCCACTGCATGTTAATTCTGTTTCATGTTCCCGGATAATTATCTATTTTCAAGCTCTATGTTGGTGAAGATAATTTTCACAGTATGAAAACTTTGACATTTCATTGGAAAGACTTGTGAAAAATCTCAGCCTCTCATTATTTGGTGGTGCTCAACGGACCCAGGCTGTGGGTTTGATCTTGCATGTTAAAACATGACAGAAGTAGTGGTCTGCTTAGTCTTCCCCGTACTAAAACCCAGCAACTGAGCACTAAAATACGAAATGGAATCAACCATGGAAAATATGTAGGAAGATGGTTAATGGTGTTGTTTGTCATCCATTTAACGTGTACTGATGTTGGGAGCTAAATCAGACATTATTTATTACGTAAGCTAACTAGCTTTAGTAACGCTGCACCCCGAACCCACATTCAAGAACACTGTCTCAGCGCCACCAGACTGCACTGAAATCTTGAATATCACATTTCTAAATGTGTTATATTAGTTAGAAGGTTCTACATATGCACAGAAAAAGAAAGGATCGGATCGGAGCCTAGGCTGCTGTGAATCAGCAAACTGAATTCTGTGGAGCTGCTCCAACTTATTCCACATGGAGGGCCAGCCCAGATTTTTTTTGTTTGGGAAAGCGTTTGGGAAATAAGACAAATGCATTTCATGTTGCGTGAATGTGACAGAAGAAAAGACTCTCTCTTTCCAGATGTTGTACTCCCATGGCTTCATGGTAGCATTTGAGGACACATGATTGAATGTTTTTGCTAAGTCATTTTTATTCAAAAAAGGGAAGAAGGGGGAAGAAGAGATGTTTCTGAGAGCAGCAGCTGCCACTGAAGCTTTTTTCTGATGGTTTTCCTTTTCATTGGTGGCTTCCCATGGAGGTTCTCTGATGTGCCACAAAGACTGAGTTCACAGTACAGTGGTTTCACCAGCAAGTCTCCTCTACTCACAGCACTCAGGATGTGTTAAACTTGGTTAAGACTGGTTAAAGGGTTAAAAAGAACTGGAGGGAGTGGCAAGGCTGACAGGCAGGGACACAGCAGAGCACATTATATAAGCTGTGTTTATTTACGAAACCGGGTTAAAATGCAACATAAGGGCAAACAAACCGGCCTTGGCAGATCACTCGTGAAATTTGTGGAGAGCAGGAAGAGTTGCTTTGCCTGACAGCAGCTCTGCCTTTCCCCTCACTGGTTTAAATTCTGGTCAGGCTTGGAACAGGCACAGTAAGCGGAAAAAGGTCAAGGCACCGGTCTTTGTGGACTATCATCTGCTCCTGTTGGCTTCTCGAAAGCCACTAACAAGATAATCTGATCACAAAGATCAAAAGCTCTCTCATGGTGCACTAGGGAAATTGATAACCACATTCTCCAGAACTGTACATACCTATAACTCAGGGCTGCGAACTGGCCCACATTTCCCAGAGATGTAAAGTGGCTTTGAAAGCCTTTCTTTATATCTTGTTCACACTATATAAAGCAACTGCTATTTCCAGGGAACGGAATGAAATGTTCAGCACGGGGCTCTAGACTTGTGCCACCAGCACTTCACTGCAGAATTCATTTCAGCAGTTTCAGCACATACAGGCAACGCTCGTTTGTCCTGCTCTTTTACACTTGCATTTTACACTTATTATTTTGGACTGTTTTCTCTACAAGTGACAAAGTTCCCATTTAATCAGTTAGAATAATTTTCACTGAAGTCTCTTCTGAGATTTCTGAAGTTTCTCCGTTCCATTCTTCATGTCATCAAAAAAATTATTTTTTTATTTAATTAAAACAATCCTCCTCTTTCCTCCAATGATGGGGCTAACTTAGATTCTACTCTTGTACAGCTCTGCAGACCTTACCTAAATTTCAAGCAGTGTTCAAGGGGAGGAAGAAAAAGAGGTCAGCCCTGCTAAAGACAAGCAAGAGGTCCGGCCCGGAGCTGGCTTCTGTTATGGCAAGAAGACCTAGTTTGGAATAGGTGAAAACCCAGCAACTACCACTAGAAGACAGGCAGCGTAAAACAAATCATTCTGCTGATAGGCTGTTTCCCCACCTTCTCAGCAGATAATTTTACTCTCCATTTCATTTGTACTTCTTGCCTGCTCCTCTTCACTGGTTACTTGTGACCCGCCCACCTCTTTTTTTGCCTTCTCATGGAACAGCACCCTCTTTCCTGCCTAAATATGGTCCAGCTCAGTTCAGCGGAATGTGATTCTTGGCCACTTCTGCTTGAATGCGTTCACAGGTTTTACATGTCGAAACTCTTCCACTGGAGGCTGGTCCCTCCTGTCTCCCAGTAGCTCTGCCCAATGGATGGTTTTCTCTTCCTTTTGTTGATTTACACGGCTGGCCTGCAAGGACCATTCAACCATCTCACATGTTTCTCTGCCCCGCCTTAGACCTCTGAAGAAAGAAGCTTGCCTACTTTTTCAATTTGCTCTCCCAAAGCTTTCGTACAACTCTGAATCTCTCTTTATGCAGTGGAAACAAGGAGGAACCAACCCCAGTGATCTCACCACCACCATCAGCAAGTTTCCCCACAGTCTGGGAACTCCTAGATAAGCCAGTCAGCGATACATTGCTCTAGATGAGAAATGTGGACTGGAAAAGCTCAGACATCTTCTCAAGCAGGTATGTTATTCAGGGACCATTAAGATGGCTCCAGGAAAGCTCGTATTCTGCTGGTAAAGCAGCCCCCGTGGGCTGCCTGCCCTGCCAGACCTGACACACTGCTGACTTTGGCCTCCTCTGAGTGAAACAGATACGCTTAGTATCAAGTACTGGCATTGTGTACGGCTGTCCTACTTTGCCCCCATGTTACTGTGGCCCAAAACTGCAGCACATACCAGTCAAAACAGACATGGATAAGCCGTTGCTTTAAAACAAACAGCTCCAAGTGGGAGATAGAGGGCTTGAGGACTGACAGCAAACACTGCACCCAGAGCAGCATTGTTTCCTGACAAGGAGCTACCACTGAAATGAAGAACGAGTTGTGGCACGCCTCATTTACATACCACCTCAGGAACAGGTTCATGTCTTCACATGCAGCTCTGGAAGGTGCAATTATTTGTGATGACAAAGGATGATCTAAGCAAGCAAAGGCAGACTCCCGTGCACTTGTCTTCTCATCCTGTGCGTGAGCAATCACATTACAGAGTCTTCATCCTGCCTGGGGCATTCTCCTAACCATGGATCGTCACCAGGCAGAGACAGCATCAAGAGCCTACAGAGAATTTCCACTTCTGGCACACCCCAGCTGCACCACAGCTTCCTCTCCTCCCCAAGAGCCCAGGCACGGCTGTGCCGAGCCCTGAGTAATGGCCACTGGCAGCAGCCACACAGGCCCGCGCTGACTGGAACTGAACTAGAAAGCAACAGGAGTCCCCGAAGAACCGCTGCGTGACCACTGTGCCTGGGGGAGATGTGTGGTCCACATCTTTCAAGTCTTTCTGAGGTAACACAGTTGTATTTAGCTACTGTAGCATAACACAAAGTACAGCAAGACGCCCTGCTTGTATTCAGTCATCTGATGCTGACTGTGAACGAACAAGGAATCATCTTTAACTTCAAAGACAAAGCCGTGCTTCTGACTGTCAAGTAGGTAGGACTCGCAGTGATCACAACCGCAGGAGCACAGACCCAGTGGGAAATCTAAGGCAGCTGGAAAGCCTCAACAGCACTAATGTTTCCTCGCTCTCTCTTCTCTTGCTAGTGTGTAAGTTATGAGGCAGAGTACTGCTGTTTATTCAGATTACTCTAATGTTGTGAATGACTGGCTATCAAATCAAAGTTTCCTCACCTATTTCAGCAAAGGTCATCTCTCAAAAAATTTTCTCTTGTCCATCCCAAGCCTTTCCCATGTTGTTATGGAGACACAGTCACCAACACACACACACAGGCACACCAAGAGAATGATCCTACAAACCTATTTATTTAGGAAAGCAGGCAAAAAGCTGTTGTGGAAATCAAGTTAAGATCTACCTCCACCATAAAGCCGGTTGTTGTGCCAGATGTGACTTTCTGCAGAGCCCTACCTGGTCCTGTAGCTCTGCAAGGACTGCCAACTCTTTTGGGTTCACTACCATGACAGAGGGCTGCTCTCAGTTGGTCCCTTATTCCTTCTGTAACAAACACGACTAATCATAATAATTAAAAAGATGTTCTCCTCCTTTTTGTTCTTTCATTATTGTAGAGATGGGAGGGGTTTTTTTGTTTGTTTTGTTTTCTCTATGCTGTGTTTTTTCTTTTTAAGTCTGATCTCACCTCCGTCCACTACAGTGTGTGTATACATGAGACAAGTGCAATTTCAGTGAGGGGAACGGTGCTTAATGGTGCCCATGTTATAAATGGTGTTTCCTCTTCCCCCTTTCATCTGACACAGTTTATTCCAGGAAAGTTACACCACGACTACACATATCACAAATGTTATTGTGAATATTTAAATAGATGGTGTACTAATTCTCATTCACGTCAGAGTTTTTGTTAAAAGAAATGGCAATATGGAACCATAATGAAGGACCTTCTTGTCAAATTCTGTCTTCAAGGAGGTTTGGATTAATAGGAAGCACACAGCTGAAGTATCTCTGTTTTGAAGTGCTTGAGAGACTCTTCTAATTGCCACAATCTGTTGTGCCTCTCAGATCTATTTGTGAAGGTGTTCTGTACGGTTTTGCTGATGAGTTTGTCTTGTAATGAAGAAATGTTTTGTCTGGCATCAGGTATTAGAGCCACTAATTTTTAGATGAAGAATGGGAAATGTAAGACTGAATATTAACAAACGAACGAAATCAGTTATGGTAACGGTCATTAAGCACCAAAAGGTGGTGTTTTATTATTTTACTACTGTTTTGTTTGTCTCTCTTCTGTTCATTAGCCAGGAGCCCAGGAGTTGTCTTTCAATAGATACTCTAACCTAATACTTTCTAGATAAAGGCAGTTTATTATCACCAAGTAAACTGTGTTCCTAAGATGCATGTCTGTATGTTTTTCATAATTTTTCTTTGGATCTACAGTGGATGTTTTAAACTAGTGGCTCTTTCAAAAGGTTCCGTCTTTAAGATTTTGCCTTGATACAGCGGAATATGCAGCAATAATGGATTCTACTCTCTGATTCCTCTTAGTATTTTACCAAAAATGGAAATTTGTCTCATAACGTGGGTGGAACTACCTTCAGAGCAGAAGACTTTCATATATGTGATATTTTGTATGGACAATAAATCATATATGTGTTATGTCCGCAGTGATCTAACTCTGAAAATAAATGGCCAGTGAAGAACAGACCAAGTCACTGTTTACTTGCCTTATTGTTTGTAAGGAAGCAGTAACTGACGGAAGCAACCGTATTTTGCCATAATTTTAGTGGTATCTCTCTTCTCCCTGTTATACCATTCCCACACCTGTCTGATTAGTCATATATATCCTAGGACACCAGGACTTCCCTGTGGACATTCATCCTGTCTCTTGACTCCCTCTCTGCCATGCTTCCCCAGGCTCAGGTCTGCATTCCCCTCTCATACCACTAAGGGGTTATTTCTTCCCCCTTTACCTGATGTCACACAGACACTTTACTGTGCCCACTCTCCCTGTCTGCAAAGCCTCCAACACCGCAGTCTGCTTGTCATCTCCTCTGTAAGTACCTTTATGCAGCTATGAAAGAATGGAAGTGCTGGGGGTGCTGATCTAAAGTCACTGCCTTTGTTAACTTTTCTGTACTCCAACTCCCTTTGTACAGTGCCTTCTCAATTGAGGTGTACTTGGTATTTGGAGCACGATTGAATCTCACTTAACTCTTGGGAAGTTAGTGCAGCTAGTGAGATCAGAACCTAACCCCTCTCAGACTACTCATTTTCAAAGATCAGATTAGTCGAGAGTTGTTCTCATTTCTCGTTGAAGTGTCAGAACAGCCAATGTAAGGTGAAGGATAATGACCTACCTCCAGAACTGCGTTTAATATTTAATAGTCCACAATCACTATTGAATTTGGACCAATCCCATATTGTATGCTGTGAAGGTGTCTCTCTCCTGTTCTGCATCTGTTAAATATTCTAGATATTTTAGCTTCATATTTATGTAGTTGAGAAGAATATAATAAAGCCTGTTGAAATCAAGAGTGTATGAGGTTATATTGAGTATTCTGAGGAAGACAGATTTAGCAAGCTTAATGGAAACCATTCACTCCTCTACTGAGATGTCAGATTTGTTTCTCACAGTTTTGCACATTATGTTTAAGTCAGTTTTTTCCATTAAAGGCAGCTGATGCTTTCTAGCAACACAATCAGACATGGTTTCCTTCTCAGTTCCAACTCCTCCAGAATAAATTAATACCACGGACAGTGGCATGCATGTGAGAAAGATCATTCCACGTGCAAAATGATGTATCTATAACAACATAAAGGAGCAGAACTTACTGTCTACGTATATTGGAATTCTCCTAACTTCCTTCTGGGGGTCTTGCCAACATGAGACATTTGGGTAACACATTTCCATTAGGGCTCAAAACTCTTCATATGATTTTTCTAAACATTTAATCAGTCAGGAATGTCAGGCTGGTTAATACCACAGTGATATGTCATTCAATGCTCCACCTCGTTTTCAGCAAACTGTTCCATGAAGCCTGAATACCTTTAGGTGGACGGAGCATTGCAGGTGTGAATCTGCAATTAGGCTTCTGTCCACTATTTTATGTTGTCAGTATTTTCTCTAAAATTGAAGCTTTCATCCTCGAGAAAGACTCCCGCCCTCAAGCAGGACACCTATCCTTACCAAAGACCACCCTCCCTCATGATATGCCAGGTAGGTTTAAGTGACTGAAGGCAGAAGTTTCCTTAGATGACGTTCTCAGGGTTATAACTGCGGGTATTTTATTCTCAGAGAAACACAGACCCAACCAAAAAACTCTAGTACCAAATCCCACTGTCATTCCTCACTAACATCCCTTACAGCAATCTCGCTAGTGATACTACTGCAGTCTATTCGAGTCCTGATAAACTGGGTTAAACTGGATTACATAAACTTGGAAACTAAGCAATGCTACAGCAAGTATCGTGCATTGACAGTTACAGGGGTAAGCAAGAACCCATTAAAAAGAGAGAGACAGACATACTTACTATTTCCTATCATTTACAATCTTAGTCTTTAAGCCAAACTTCTACTCTATTTATCTGTGCAATTAAACACATTATTTCACTGGCGGTGCACAGCTCTTGGAAGATTTAGTCAAGCTCTTAAGCAATTCTGAAACATACTGTGCACATTTGTCTAAAAATGTGCCCTCGCTGTATAACACGGCCGGGTGAGAGAGTTAATCAGAAAACAAAAAAGCAACCGTTAAGGAAGAAATGCTCTCAGGGGGCAATAACACGAGGTAAAAGATACATTATTGCTCACTGAATTACCTACACAAGCATTTGCTTTCTTATTACAGCATTAATCTTTGCCCGTGCCATACAGGAGTCAGGAGCGATAATCCTCTACCTTGTTCTGCAAGAAAGCAGAGCGCTGCAAAACACCATCAGCCCCTGCCCCACCAGCATGTGACAGCAGCAGCATTCCTGGATTTTGTGCAGCTCAAGAGAATGTCTCCAGTAGAGAGAAGAGGATTTGTTTCGCTCTCTCACAAGTAGCACTTCAGACGATTCAGAGAAATTCACCGGACCTCCTGCCCATGCCCTGAAATTTCTTCTCCTCAGCTCTTCCTTCCCATAAACCCAGGACCGCGTTAGCAAGCTTTGTCTAAGCCCACTCCATCTTGATTGCAGGAGGAAGGACTGGATTAAGGAAATGCCGAATTACAGTAAAATACCTCCCTAACAAGCCCCCACGCTGCTGTCCAGCAGAGGAAAGCCACCTTTTCAGGCCTTGGGTTTGGTCCCAAGTAGAGAATAAGAAAACGTATTTTGAGTCTTGAAGGTGTCAAGCACAAAAAGGAGATAAAAAGCATCTGCACCTCATGAAATAATGCCCCAAGCTTTTCAAGCTAGGAGCTTACTGAAGGCAAAGCACAGCACGACACTACATGACCTTTGAAAAGAGAATTGTCACCTCTTGATTTATGCTTGCAATATTGCATCTTTCCTGCATGAATTTCCAAGTGTATGATAACGTACTACAAGTCCTCAGAGCTAAAGTGAACTGCTGGGTAGCTGGCTCAGAATCAAAATGCCCAGTATGCCATAAAAATGGCCACAGAGCTCATCTGGCCTAGTAACCAATACCGGATAGTGGCACAAACCTGACAGCGCTCCTTGGCACTGCAGGCAAAGTGTGGTTCATCATCTTGATGACGACAGGTAAAGGACTTCTTTCAATCCTTGGGGCTAGCAGCAGGAGTTAAATTGTAGCGTGGTGGTGAGCATCGTGGAACAAGCACAGACTAGGAGGTGTAACAGAGCTTCAGGAGGCTCTGGCTAGGGGCTAGAGAGCTCAGTGGGGCTCCAGATTGATGATAGCGGGGCTTCAGGAGGCTGTGACTGGAGCGTCTCTTCCCCTTCGTTAACCTGCTGCTCTCCCAGTAATCAGGTCTGCCTGAGGAACATCTTCCCACTGTGTTACTCCAAGACCAGAATGGACTGGACATGCTGGGTAGAGCTGAAGACCACAAGGGAGCAGTGGGTTGAGTCCAACACTGCCAGTATGGTTTCTGAATAATACAGCTCTCAGAAACCTACCCATGAGTATGTGCACCTGTACGTGTCAAACTGTATGGCTGCACCCCTTCGTCTTCACTATTCTAGAGGTACACTTCAGCCCAGCAGTTGGGAGCTTCCTCCCTCGTGGGCACAGCAGTGCAGAGCTCCATTTGGGCTGATGATCCAGGGCCACTTGGCTGTACCCGTGCTGGGGTCTGCACAATGCTGCAGCAGCCACTGCCACCGCAGTGGAGACACTCGAACACACGGCTATCGACACACCGTACGCACCGGGGGGACCTTCTACATACTTCTTTACAAGCGGTAAGCATCACTGGTTCATGTTTGCTCCTGCTGATCCTGCAAAGAACTCCCACTAAGGAGGTGTTGGCACTCACAGAGAGACCAGGAGAGCCCCTTGGATGTGCTCGAGTCCTGTCTGCGGGGCGCACAGTTGGGAGCCGGGAGGAAACGCAAGGAAAACTGTCCATTTGTAATCCTTGATAGCTCCCATTAAAAAAACCGGCGGGGGTACAGGAAATGCCTGGCTGATAGTGTAAGCACTCATGTAAATCTGTGCGGGCTGGCAGGCTGATTTTCATCATTCAGGCTGGCTGCATGCTTTGAAGCTCTGTCCCTTCCCTGGATGCACGCAGCTGTGTGTTTGAAGCTCGCACTAGTCGGACAAAATGATTTGTTCATGATCTTAATGTTTAGTCCTTTCAGGGAAAAAAATTCCAGCACTTCTAGCTTTTGTGAGTCTGAAAGGCTCATTCAGTTTTTAAGGATTTGCCTTAGCTTTTTTGTTATGATTATTTATTTGAAGCCTGAACAGGCAATTTGCTGAATGAGAGCGAGCGAGGGCGGGAGAGAAAGCACACAAATAATATATTGTACATGGTTTTGCCAATTACCACTGAACAGTCCTCAACCAATTGAGAAGATTTAACATTTTTGATACGCTCTTACACGGGTTTTCTTTTAACTTCTCGTTGCTTTCCTCTTCCCTTATTAATAATTCCTCTGTTCAATCTCATCAGATTTTATTTTTAGGAACTGATGCTGATGTTCTTGCTTACACAGAGCAGGAGTTACTCTAAGTAGCTTCGGGAAACCAATGCTCTGATCCAACAAAAACAACACGCTGGATTCCAGAGCTGGAGGGGTATTCGCTGCATGCAAGCTGTTGCGCAGAGATGCCGAATTTCCTTCTGTGCATACTTTCACAATTTCAAGCCTCTGCCTATGCACATGGTTGATTGCCTCTCTTGCATCTGAACTAACACACAATAATTTTAATAGCAAGGTGGTGGTTTTCCAGCAGTGTCACAAACTCCATTCTGGGAAAGGTGGTTGGGATGTCTCTTGGTGAGGCAGGTAACGCACAAAACACCCCATCAGCTGCTCCTGGGGAGCCCAGAACACGCGTGATTTAGCTGGCTATTCGACTCCTCTGACATAAAAACACAGGGCTTTATTCTTTTAAATTGACAAAGATGGAAGCAGAACCCAGCGCAACCCCTTCTTTTCTGATAGGAGTACGGCTACGCTGTCTTCACTGGAGGGATCTGTCTCTACCCAGCTACAAACCTGCTGGCTTCTCCATATCATGCTTTTAGATTCCTTCTTACCAAAAAATTCAGGGAATCATTTAATAAGGACTGATAGTTCTTTCAGAGCTTTTAAAGCCCACTTACTCCGCAGCAAAGATATCCATTCAGTGTTTTGCTGAACGTTATGATTCCTTGAGGACAATCTCTCTATACAGCAATACATTACTTCTTTTCATTTGATATTTTCCAGGGGATTGCTCTATCAGGGAGTGTGACAATTTCGGCCTGAAAGCACTGACTATTTTTTTTAAGCTAATCCTAAACCTCTGGGCTACTAAATTTTTTGTAAGCCAAAGCAGCACACTCTTCATTTAAGATTGTTCAGCATCCTCTTGATTACTTAATCTGTTGGAGAATTTCTGCTACTCCGTAAGTTTTACACTGATCGTATTTTGCCAGTAAAATTTTAACTATTACATAGTTAAAGAGACATCTCTCACAGCTGACTGAATATTAATATGATTTTTTTATTTCCACTAGACTCCATTAGAATGTAACTAAACATTAAAATTGGGCACCAGGTTGGGTGACACCTAACTCCCGCACTGTCTGTCACTGCACAACTCCCAAGTCCTGTTTCTCTTCACCCCATTTATGCTCCTGCCCCTCTGATTTATGGAGCAAGCTGCAGCAGGAAGCGGAAGGGAATTCTACATCAGCACTCATTCATCAGATGTCAATACTAAGTGCAAAATATGGTGCTGAAGCAAGACTGAAAGTTTCCTTCCTTCTCCTAGCAGAAAATACCTCCTTGCAAAGGACTTCATGGTAATGGGATAAATGGGAACTTTCCAATACTCAGCTACTCCACGTGCGCATGTCATTGGCTGGGGAAAAGTTTACGGCAGGTTCAAACATGCAGAGTACGCTCAGGTTTATGACTCAATTGTGCTGAGAACCAGCACTGTTAGTTCGGATCAATGGTGCTGAGAGGAGCACTTCCCACCCAGTCTCAGAGCTTACTACACCGATCTGCAATTACCCTGCAAACTGTCCATGTACTACACCGTCCTGTAAGGTGATGCCTCTTCCAAGAGCCATTAAAGGGTTTTCATTTCTGCTGCCCAGCTTTCTTGTCCACCTTGAACTTTCAGGCCCTTCGGAGGATTTGTTGCTGTCTGACATATGGTGCTTACACTATATGCATTGTTGTCAAAAAAAAAAAAATAGAAGCCTATTTCAATTAGATTTATGGGAAATCTTCCTACGGCAAATTCTTCCCAGTTGCAATTACTGAGTACACCTGAGATAAAGGGATATCAGGGGGAGGAATTCTCTTTCTTTCAACATAAAATATAGCTTGTTTGGTTATTTTCGTTATCAAAACAAGTAATGTTTTAAAAGAAGGAAAGAGGCTCATCTTTAGTAACCATTAACTACTTATCCATAAATACACGTGAAGCCAGAAGAAATAAAGGAAATGAGGTTTCCTGCCCTAGAGAGTGTACAAAATGGTGTTACAGGCACACTCGTTACGGCAGCAAAGCACTTGGGACCACACATCACTTGAAGCATGCCGGCAGAATGAGTGAAGACTCCAAATGGCTAGAGCAGAATTTTTTCTCAAGTCTTTCAAGACAAGCAGATGCCTCTGGACTTGGAAACATAAAGCCAATTCTGAAACATAAAGCCAGTTCTGAATCCCGGTGATGTACGAGCTCCTCTCCTTTGGGATGTGGTCTAGAGAAACCACCACTTCTCCAGGGCACTGGCAGGGTTAGGAGCAGCAACGCTTTGCAAACCTGCTGTCCCTGTGCCGCTGCCACCCTTTTGTGGGAGCAGGTAGCAGGGGAAAGCGCCTGAAGCAAAGGTCTGTACTAGCTAATAATGCTTTCGAAAGAAGGAGTTGTTGGTTTTATCCATATCTGCAGAAATTAAATTTCTATTACATGTGAAAAGCTGCTCCGCTTAAACAGAACAGCTGATGAGGAGAAACCCCCCTAAATTGTGTTAACACCTGGTCCATTTAATTTCTGCTTGGAGCGAGGTTTTGCAGTGGAATTCTAAGCCACTCAGTGAAGGAGGCCGGAAGGGAAATGCTGACACCCTCTTCCCACGGCAATATTGAATGGCTTCGCTGTAAAAGGTCCCGCAATTTCACAGTTGTGGTGTGAGCTAAACGGGAAGTCATTTGTCGACACTAATATAAACCACATTTATCAGCACAAAAGTTATCTTACATTTCTGGACATGCCCTACGAGTGTTTCAAATCAACGAAACGCCGGAGTGTGACCTTAATGCATACTAAGGAGCCAAGATTATAAATGCACATCTGTAGCTACAGCTACATTTTGTTAGATAAACACTCCCCCACCGTGTCCCGATACCTACATCAGAACACTGTAAATGTGGCTTTTGTCTAAAAATAATACAGATTAATTGTGGCAGGTAAAAATGCCACCAGGACATGGACTACCTGCCCTGTAGCAAACAACAAAACCCCGATCAAGAATACGTCCATTGTAAATCACCAGGATGTTAAGTAAATCTGACAGAACAAGGACCCTTCAATTCATCATGTAGGACACGGAGAGCTGGGAGATGACATCGGACCTAACGAAGCACCGACTTCCTCTAAAAGCAAATATGCAATATTTCATACGTATTTATATGTGAGCTGCAAATGAGCTGCTTATGCAGAACTCTGGAACATCTCACTTTCATTAGCAATATTAAATCCCTGAAAAAACCAACACAAATAAAAATTATTTCTGTCCTTTCAAACAGCGTTTTAAAATATGTTTTCAGGAACATGCAATTACCCTGGCTGGGAATGGAATGAAAACTAAACAGAAACATATGTAATGATTCCCTTAATAATAAATTCCTGTTCTAATGTACCAGAGGGATCAGCTCAACATCCGTGCCATGTAGGAGAGCTCAGATTAGCTCCTTGTTGCTGGGAAAGTTCTCTCACCATCTTATCAATCCAGCACAATTAGCAGGGTTTGACAAGGGCTTCACCGAATCCCAGCTTCTCCCTCTCGCTCCCCAGATTCCTCCTCACATCACACTTCTGGCGGCTGCAGTGATTTACAGGGGGTATCTATCAGCTGAGATCTTGAAGTCTGAGCACTGTTCTGTCCCACATAGAAACTAAAAGCTCCTTGGAGATTCTCCAGGTTAGGACAGATGGCTGTAAGGGTCTCTTTTGGCCTTTTCCACACTCGTGACTTTTTTTGTGCATTAGCAATTGCTGTATTAATACTTCTGACTCCAATGTTCGTCCTAGCCCCTAACTTTTTTTCTTTACAAGCCCCTATTTGTACATATAAATACACATATATGTAACTTCTGCCCTTAAAAGCGTTCTTAGGACTCTTACCTGTGGAGATGCACGAAATGGAAGCAGCAATACTCATACCAAATGTTACAGCGGTCAAACGGTCCCTTACAGCAAGTATTAGCCTGGTTTCGCCTCAGTCAGTATTTAACTCCTGGCTCAATAAATCTCGATGCACTCCTCAATTCAAGTCGATATCCGTTTAACATTTCATGATCAAGCTAACCAGCGAGTACCTAATAAATCTGCTTCCCTGAGCTCTGGGAAACGCACACCATCTGCATACAGCCTGGGGACCCGAGCTTTGCCCTCCCTCTGCCTACTCCGGCAAAGGGGCCTTTCTGGTTCACTCCTGCTACCTCCTTGCTTCCACCTGCTGCAGCCCCTCCTCTCTCCAGGTCACAGAGGCCTCTCCTCACCAGGAAGCAGAAGACACATCTTCATCTACATGGCTCTTTCCACCCATGTGCTCTCTCTGGTCTGAGTGCTTCCAATGTTTAGCCTTTGGTTTAGCAAAACACCATGCGGACGGTGGAAGTTTAGAACTCTGATGTTGAGAGACTTGGTGGCACTGCTGGAAGCCATGGTGTCATCTGAAGATGGATTGTTTCACCTAAGTGCATCCATACCTAAGCTCCACCAGGTAGAGCTGTCATGACTTACTTGGGTTGTTTAAGGAGTAAAAGAAAGCAAAGGTCTTAGTTCCTCATCGCTCCGCTTTGCCTAACTGTCGTGCAGACGGAGAGGTCACCTTTTGGGTACTCTCTAATGCCAGATGCTGGCCAAGGAAGGCACTGGAGTAGCAGGAGGAAGTGTTTGGGCTTGGGATGTCACCCATACCCTCCCTTATTCCCAAGAGGAATAACTGAGTGTCTGCAGGGAGAGAATAAGTTTGCTCTTAAAGGAAGAGAAATAATTGCTTCCAAGCAAGAGGAATCATGCTTCTGCATTAGCGTGTCTTTCAGTTTAAGTGCTCAAAGCATGACTGGTGTTACAGCCTGTCTTATGATCCCATGGCACCACCCCATTGCTGCGGTGCAGCACCACCTCACCGTGACTCCTGGTTTTCCCCCACGATGCGCCTGTTAGATAAGAAACTCTATTTTTCAGCTGAGAGCCAGGGAGCGAGTAACTTGTCCAAGCGTGGCAACCGTGGTAAGACTGAACCTAATGTTCTGAAATACAAAATTCTGTCATTCACACTTACAGTGCTTCCACCCAAACCTGATTGTATAACTTGATTTTCAGCACGCTTGCGGGGAACTCCACTCGTCAGCCAGCTGACCGAGCACCAGTTAAACCAGAAACCGTATGTCCAGCATCATGCTACCACCATTCACATTCTCCCCGAACTGTCAGCTTAGGAATTACATCCCAAATGTTTGGGATGATAGGAAAAGGTGTAGATCAGGCTCATTCCTAGTTATATATTGACCCTTTTGAAGCCAGATGCCTCCAGGGACGTTTCGAATTGCAGCATTCTGTGTTAGTGACAAAGCCCTCTGCTCGTCTTACTGCGTGTGATCGCGCCTGCACAAGTTGTGGGGTAGACAGTAATAAGCAGCTCTATGATTGATTTGGGGGTGACGGTCTGAACTTGTAAGCTTTTAGGAAAAGCAGAATAGCTTCAAATTAATTTATTTTATGTTAGTGCTTCAAGTTTTGGCATTCAGAAACCTTATATGGAGGGGGGAAAAAAATAGAAAAAAAAAAGCAAGTTCAATTAAATCAGTGGCTCCCAAAGCTGTGTCTATGGCACTGGCTCTCCTAATCTCCAGATGAAATAAAACAGATGTGAGGGGAAATGAACGGAGCAGGCAAATTAAATGGTGCACCTTGGTCAAAAGGAGCTCCCTCTCTCCAGCCAAATTTCAAGCCTCCCCCTGCACCAAAGCCAGCTGAAGGGATGGAAGTACTTTGCCATCTACACCTGGCTGAAGCTTTCTGGATTTCATTTCCCCTTTCCCATTTCCCCTCTTCCTTTCAGCTCTCCCTTATTCCAGCCATCCCCTCCACAGGTATACATACACCTACATAAACACACACATACATAAACACTCAGCAAAACACGGGATGAAGTAAAAAAAACCCGTGATTTGCAAGGCGACATCCTCTGCAACGTCAAATGCTAACTAAGCACGCTGTAGAAGATTCTAGAGTGAGTCATTTTCAGGACAGTTTTTTGAGATACAGTCTGGAGTTGCAACTCCAGCATTAAGACATTAATTAGCATTTTGTGCAGTGTGGCTTTAATGCCAATTATTACTGGTCCTGCCATTAAAACAACTATTTTCTCTGTTCAGTATTGCTTGGACTTTGTACTGCTTCTTTCCAACATAGATATCAATTGTGCAAAGAACACAAATAGCTATCTTGGTTTTACGAAATACCATCCATATCTCAGTTTATCAATTTTCTTCTACTTTTAAACTGCTCTGAAGACACTGGGTCAGCAGAACAGATGCTGAACAACAGCAATCGCAAAGGGATTTCAACCAGCTGAAGAGCGTGTTTGAGGCTCACCTGACAACAGAACTAAGTTATAAAAGAAAAATTATTTAAGGCAAAATATGAGAGAAAGATCGAGCCAGGACGGAGACAAAGCGCAAAGTCCCGGGTAAGCATTTGCCGAGGATTGCTGTCAGGGCTCAGCCAGCTGCTGGAATTGAGAGAAATCCTTCAACACTCTTGTTTGGTGAAAAAGCCACAAACACATGATGGGCTGATCTAATCTCAAATACCGTGGTAAGGGCAGTGAGAAAAATGTGTAGGCACTTAGTTTAAATCAACTGATTTGTTGTGCAAACAAAAGTAAAGAATGACTATCCCTAACAACCCTAGCTTTGTTTGCCCCAGTTCTTACTTATCCCTGGAGGGAAACTTAAAACGCCAAGTGTCCGCCATAGCCGTGCTTGGGAAGGCCACCTTGGCGCAGAAGGGGCTGAGAAGCAGCCTGTACCACTAGAGAGCAAACAACTAGTCTTCCAGCAGAGATGGGCACTGCTCTCTGCAAAGACCCAAGGAAACTGGAAGTACATTGGTCCAACAAGCTTGGACCAAACACAGCAAGCCAGGAAGTGCTGGGTGAGGTCCCCCATGTCAACAACTTCCCCCAGCATTGAAGCAGACCACCAGCAAGCTGTCAGCTTCCCCTCCTTATCGGGGACACCTCCAACCTATGCATGTGGCCAAGGCGCTTTTCCTTTGCACGTGACGTACGATCTGGTCTACTACTGGTCTGTCCTTCCAGATGAACAAATAAATTATTAACAATTAAAAAAAATTGCATAGGTGACTTTCTACCTCGTTGCACTATAAAAAGAAGCAAACTTCCTTCAAAAGTAGCTAATAATTCAACAGTCTGCTTTGAGGGAATCTCTGGGGTCCGTCTGCAGGTTCCCAAACTGCTCTCCCCGTTTCATCTGGATGGTGGTCCCCCACAGGGAGTACAGCGCTGGGGAGCAACGCCATGCCCTGACACACAATCTCCATCTGCTCCTCGTATGATGTATGTACTTCAGGTTTGTTAAACGCCCGTCACCACGTTCCTGCTCAATTAAAACCAGGAAAAATCCACATGAACCATTTGTTGAGGTCAGTGTTGTGAATACCCCACAAAATAAACTTAATGCCAACGTGAATTGGCAGGGCTTCATTTTCCCTCATGAATATTCATAACTAATATACAAAATGCTAATCTTGCCCTCCTCCGCTTCCTTTCTGCCTTCTCTGTCTGCCCCTTTTGGAATTAAGTACTTATCTCCTACGTAGTGAATAGGGCTCCATTATGTGAAGGGCTGCAGAATTTTAATGAATTGCAAAATATAGTTAATTATGGAAAAAAAGACATCTTCTGCACTTTTTCATGTAAATTAGACAAATTAATTGGTGTTCACTATTTTTTTTTAAATGCATGCAGCCCTAGGAGGGAAGGAAAAAAAAAAGCGACTTGACAATTCAACATTGGAATCGTGATAAAGAAAGGAAAACAGAGGGGACGTTTCTGATGCACTGCACTAATCCAGCCTCCAAAGTGAATACTTCCTAATTCCAATCTAGAATCGTGAGAAAGTTATGGATGTCTGTTCTCACAAACCAAGTTATTAATTTTTTTTCAGTTTTCACCTATTTGAGCTCCTGAATCTCAGGAGTTCACAATTCCACATCGATTCCTCCTTCGGTAACACTGGCGGTGGTGTTGCCTTGTACGGAAGCTCCATGGTGGGAACAGATGTCCAGTTGCAACAAACCTAGTAGGTGAACGTTGGTTATACTTTACCAACATCGAGTCCAGAATTTGCAAGAGGAAAAACTAGCTGTTCTGGTTGACAACCTGTCCAAGGAAGCCAACAGCAAACTGCACGTTACAAAAAATTAAATATATTTCATGAGATTCTGAGTTCTTCAGAAAACCAATATAACATCCACACTGGTGACCTAAATAAAGCAGCTACATCCTGCTTCAGGCTGCCCAAATCAATACTCGTGTATGTAAGCAGACACTTCTGTGCTTATTTGTTGCAGGAGGATTAAAGGAGTTTTCTTTAAGTGGAGCTTAAAACCACAGCACCCTGTCAGCTGCAATAAAAGAAATGTACAATGGACTATGGGTAGCTTCAGAGACGGTTACTGTCACCAAAACAAGACAGTAGCAGCAGTAATAGTTAATATCTATTAAAATTACTGTATAAAGCATGCTATGGCATATTAGGAGCGTTCTTCAGAAATAATATTCCACCCTTATAACATAGCAACTGACATCTATAAAAGCAGCATTTGGGCTGATTTACTGAAGTGTAGCACGGCAGCATTAGCACACTAAATATATCTATATCTATATATATTTTAAATCTGGCTGTGTTTCCCATTTCTGACCAGTTGAGGCCAGAATCTGCTCGCAGGGAGCACAACTTCATGTCCTGAGGACCTCCACCAGAATCAGAGCAGTGCACAGAAATTGATAGCAATGTTGTTTTCTCTGGTACACCTTGTAGCGCAGTCCTGATTTTCTCCTCTGCTTCGTACATGCGTTCCTCACGTTTTTATTGGCACACAGAAAGAGCTGCTTTCCCTTTTGTCTTAATAGAACAACTGGTATGGCTTCTCCAAGTTCATGATGGTTTAATGATGATGCTAAATGCCTCGGTGAGGATTAGGAGTCTTTGTTTGGGTGCTATACAAATACATGGTGCTCACAAAGGTGAAGGTGCTGATGCAGCCAAGGGAGAGCTGCTCCTTCTTTACAGGGAGATGCCAAAGCAGGAAATTAACTCAGAGGGCTCTGAATCTCTCCTAGAATTTTCTCTTTCTCTCTCCTAACCATAGAGGGATCCGATTGATGCTAAAAGGGACTAAAATTGGCCTTTAATAGTATTTCTGTGTCTCCTCATCAAGGAGATTACAACTGAACACATCTAAAGTGATTCTAAGTTCAAATTTTACTACAGATATTAACAAAACAAACTTCTTTAAAACAGGGAAATTTTCTGTCCCCTATTAAAGATGGAATAATTAACATTATTTAGATGGATCTTAACATTTAATATTTAAAATCTAAATTAAAAAGTAACTTGACTCTGATGGAAGAATGATAAATGCTGAATGCAATTTTATCAAAGTAAGAGTTCAAAGCAATGCAAACCACAGCTGATCCTCACCGACATGAAGCAAGCATGCCTGAGAGATACGAGAGCTTGTTTCAGGAACTGATTGATTTGAAACATGAAACGTTTCTTAGAAAAAAGTTGCTGATCATAATTTTTTAAGCAGCAGTCAGTGAGTCACTCAGTAGGCTGGGCAGAAGATAGGGCTTTGTTGTGGGTCACCTGCAGCCAGCTTGAAGGGCTGAAAGTGCCAAATGCGTTAGAAAGCGCTGGTAACAAACTAGAACCATAGTAAAGGCTTGTAGGAAGACCCGCCTGCTCCTGTGAAACATTTGTGCCTTGTCAGGAGCTCAAAAAGATTAGGCAAGGTTTAGCATCACAGTGTTTTATATAACGGAGGGAACCTCTGCTAACCTCTGTTAACATGCTTCATTTTACTGATCATGATTTAAACTTTGAAAAACCCTCTGCACAGTATTCTCTTCCATCATCAATCTCTTTTAACTGTGTTAGAGTTAGTGTATGTTTCATTTCTCAGATAATAGATCTAGGATCAAACGTCCTTTGAAATCAGTGTTGGGTTTTAGGGCTATTTGGATCAGGCAATGAATTAGCATTTAGGTACTTCAGTGTCTCCTTAACTGTTAAGCAGATGCTACATTGTGATGGCTTAGCAACTCCTCCTGTTTCAGAAGGAAGTTTGCTTTAAACCAGCCAATTGTATTCCCTGCCATGTGACATCAGCTGCATCTCCATTTTTCATTGGTTAAAAGTTTTCGCGTGTCTGTTCGATTTTCGCGACGCTTCTGCTTTAAAAGCAGCCACGCTGTGCCCGTGAAGGTCAGTCTTTCTGCACCCTCTGCC
>NW_010408612.1:23361-23695 GCF_000710305.1 Buceros rhinoceros silvestris | reverse complement strand
CGGGACTGGGGTGTTCATGCACAGCCGATACTCTGCCGAGTACTGCCCGTGGAGAGACGTGTGTCCTCCAGGACATGCCAAAACCGCGGGGTGAGCTGGTCTTTGGAGGAGCCCGGGCAATCCGAAGAAGACGAAGACCTGCCTTGTCCTTGCTTACACCTAAAGCAGCGTGGAGAACCTGGCCCTGGGGGACGACTGGAACGTGGAGGGAAGATTTTGTCCTCCCCTGAGAGGACTGTGGTGCCATCCCTCTTTCGGGTGTACCACAGTCGCCGTGCTGGGCCTCGTGAAGCCCTGCTGGGTGATTCAAGATGATTCATTCCTCTTTCTGAAG
>NW_010408612.1:0-23195 GCF_000710305.1 Buceros rhinoceros silvestris | reverse complement strand
GAGTTACGCGCTGATTTCTTTTGTGACATGGAACAAATCCTTCCCTGTGATCTAGACCGCGTCTGTTTGCTGTGTTTGAGCATCTGTCACCCTTACGTTTGGAGCAGCTCCATTACATAATGCAAAGGCTTTTTCCACCCTGTTTAAACACTCGTTTCACAAGTGGGGAACACCAGCATTTCCATTAGGTGTTTTAACGTAGGGCTTGAGGAGCTGTGTTTATTCTCTTCAGTCATTTGTGAGCAATTTCCGTTCCAGTTACAAGACAGGAACAACAGGCTGATGTTTGTGTCCTGTGTTGCGGTTTGTGGCTGTTAGTGGTCATTAGGGCAGCTGGCGTTGTCACGGATTTCACCCGGCAGCACTACAGATCAGTTGTCACTTCGAGGAAGATCTCTTTCTAGGCACTGTGGAGATGAACAGATGCAAAAACTAGTGATGCTCTGTAGTTCGAGAGCTCTCGTAGCACTGTCTGGCTGCGGGTGTCTGACTCTGTCCCGTGAGCGTGCTGGCACAGATGATGCTGGCTTGAAGTTCTTCGGGAGACCACAGAGGACATCAGAGGTGCTCTCGCTTCTCAGCGTTCGTAGAACAGAAAATAAGGCAAGCGTAATAGCAACACTACAAGGTGTATGTCACCCTGGGAAACGTTTGTGTTACAACCGTTACACCGGCCATGCTGAAGAGCAGCTGTGTTTGGTTGCTTTGCTGGCAAAATAGTACCCTGGATTTGGAAATTGTTCGAGGCACGTTGATAATTAGAGTTACTGTAAATGAGATAACAGGCATCATGGCTCCTAAAAGCGTGGGGAGTATTTCTGAGAACATTTCTGAAACGTGTGTTTAGTTATAATAGATGACATGACCAACTTCTTCAACGGAAGGGCAAGTGACTACATTGCTGCAACATATAAATGATGATTTAAACATTCCCGCTAGCACCTTAGTGGAATTACGTGATCTACTGAAAGCGAGAATTTATTCTGGGACAAATCCACTTGAAAGAAAAAAAGGATTGCGGTAACACTCTGAGATACACTGAATGACAACGTGTCTCTGAATTGCTCATTTGCTCATACCAGTGTCAGTTACCTGGGGACTCCAAGTGCCTAATAATGCAGGAATGATTTAGGACGGGTCAGACAGAAGCTTTATTAACTGTGACCTACTTAAAGGTGTGGGTAAGTGGGGATCCGGAAACAGTTGTTGTTAGCTTTTACTTGGAAGGAATGTTCTTCTAGTTAGGATAAACTTCTTAGCCACACCTCTCAAATCTTAAATGTTAATAATTTTACCACCATACCAGCGATGGTGCCATATATGACCATGTTTACAGAGCAGCAGGAGTCGAACTGCTTTTAAGTTTTCTGTCAAGACGTCACAACAAAGACAAGTTAAAATTTGTGCTTTATTCCACCCAGCCACCTTGAAAAGGAGGAAATACGTATATGTCTGTGTGAATTCACTGGGGACTATGTGAGTGAAAGAAAGAATTCTGGGCAGGAGCAGAAGTTTTTCAGTCCACTCTGTTAAAGGGGGGCACATTCAGTCATGGTATAACCCTGCTGTAGATAGACACCACTAGTGTCCACTCCTTGCTTGGCTTTCCCAGTCACTTCTTGTCGTGGCTGCTGGTCAGTGTCTTGCCTAGCCTCTCATCACTGAAGCAAGATGCTATCCAAGCCTTCTCCTGCGGTACCCAGCCGGAGTGCTGCTTGCAGAGGTCACTTCCCCAGAGCAGCGCCTTGGCCAATTTCATCCTCGCTTAGCAATCCTCCACTGACTCTTGCCTCATAAATGTCAAATACGAGAAGCTCATTTTCTCTTCCAAAACCCCTCAGGAAATGTTACATGTAGTACCGAGAAGCGTTCGTTACCTCTGATGAGCTTCTGCCGCCGGCCTCCACCACCCAGTGATGACACTGTGCTCCCTTTGGCATGTGCCGCCCCTAAAACTTCCATGCCACCACCTCATTATCCCCTTTCAAATGACTTGTTAATGCTGTTGACTGAATTACTCAAATGTAAGAGTTATTGGATGAGGTCTTACAGACGTCAGACTTGTTGATCCAAAGATATCTTTTGGTCCTAAAGGCTACGAATCTCAAAGATTTCTGAGCGTTATTTGATGTTTGTGCTCGAAGTGCTATTTTCCCCCGTACCTGCCGTGTTAAGTAGCTAGATACTCTTACTTAGGTGTATCTTACTTGGGTGTATCATGCTTCCAAAGGTGTTCTTTTTTTCTACAAAAGAGGAGTATTTAATGAGCCTTTTCTGTATTTTTCGCATAATTAATGTGGCACCTAATGAAGTAACCTCCTCAGAACCCTCCTGCTGCTCTGACCGCTTTTACTGCCTGCCTGTCTAGGCAGCATCTTCACATTTGGCCAGTACAGAGCAAATTAATGCACAGACAGAACTTCTCGATTACTTCCAGAATTCCCTTTCAAAGGCAGAGGTGTTGAAAGAAGGAGGAGCTGTGTTTCCGATGGACTGACCGTGTGTTCATTTCCATTCCTCTGGTAAACAAAAAGTAATAGAATAAAGTTATTAATGTGCTTTTCATCAATGCTCTGACCATATCTCCCTCCTGTCTGAATGTGGGAAAACAACTACTATGGGGAGGTGAGGAAAACACTGTTCCCCAGATTTTTAGCTCACACCTTGACACGAAAAGGAGTGATGAAGTGGCTGTGAAGCGTTTGCTGATCCCAAGAATGGACGCGGTCGCCACGGCTAAGGCCTGCTGCAGCCAGGTGCAACGTACCGTGCCCCCGAGCGAGGACAGGGGTGATGCGAAGGCAGCACGGTCTGTCCCTGTGCCTGCAGGTAACAGTGGGCTGCTATAGCTCACCACAATAACCGCTATCAAGAACGATGGATTGCTACTGCCGTGCCAACAAAAATGGTGGAATCGTGTCCTCTAGGTGAACTTTGCTCATTAGAATGTCATTATAATACAAAACCACACCTCCATCCCACAGGCCACCCTCCTCCAGGGTACGACCACTCCATGCGCCCTGTGTTTTAACACCTGGACCTTTAAATGGGAAGGGAGAGATTTTTAATCCAATCAGAATAAAAAGAATAAAATGACCAGAGTCACTCAACTCCACCCAGAGGCACAGAAACAGCATAAAAGGTGGTGGACAAAAGGGGGACTTTGGGGAACAGGAGACTCCATCGAAACTTTGGGATCGGTTGACGGGCTGAAATGATCTTCTCCCCCCATAGGGAGCCTGTTGGGTAAGAGCTCTGTGTTTCGTGCACTTAAATACTGACATCAGGCTGGCTATTAATAATCGTTAGTGTTTAGGTTTGTGTGTTTAGTGTTTGTTTTAAATCCATCTCGCAGTCAATACTCATCACCGGTATCATTTGAACCTGCATTTTGTCACGAACCTACACAATAAACTATTATTGCTGATCTAATACTGAGGGGATTTGTCTTTGCCGTGCTGCCAGTGAGGGTCCCTGAATAGGTTAGGAGAGTATCCTCCGATCCTGTGGGCTACCAAGAGGGACTTTGGTTTCAGTGGCGCTGCCAGCGGGAGCCTGGCAGCTGGCCAAGCTGTAAAGAACCCGAGGAGGTTCCCTTCTCCCGAACAGGAGTGTGGTGGGCAGGTCGGGTACCAGGATCTCGTCTTCCTTGGGAAGCTGGTGGGCTGGACAAACTGTAAAGGGTTTGCGAAATCCCCCCTTCCAGCCCAGGAATTTTAATAATCAGCTCTATCTATCTTCCTGGCCTCCCTTTTCGTGACACTGAACCCCTAACTTCATATCCTTTTTAAAATGAGACATATGACATTTTCTTTTGTCGTCTTCGCCTGTTCATAGCTGGTGTTTCTTCTGTGCTGTGCTCCTTGTTCTGCACAGACTGTGAGAGGAGAGAACCGTGATCAAGGGACAGTGGCTCATCAAGGTCCTGTCAGTTAGCTGAGATGCCCTAACTGCCCGTTTCCCTCTCACACCCCGCTGGCAGGTTACGTGACTTGTTTTAGCTTATGGCCAAAAATATTTCAATGGCATCATCTCGCATTTTTCACGATCCATGACTGACTGCATGGGCAAGGCCACAGATGTTTGGTGACCTGTTAATGGTAATAATTTCGACAAATCTAAGAGCTTAGAAACCCTGAGATCAGTCACGGAATCAGACTGGTTGGAAAGGCCCTTTGGAGGTCTCTAGACCGAACGCCAGCCAGTTATGCAGCCTGGTCATCCAGAGCCATGACCAGTTAGAACATCTGCAGAGATGGAGAGTCCACGGGCTCTCTGGGCAAGAAATGTATGAACTGGAACTTCACTAAACTTAAATATTTAAAAACCATAACAAAACCCAATACGGATGTGTAATGGACAGTATTACATTGCTTTTTAGTACAGTAAAGGAGCAAATGTTGCTAGATTTTTTTTTTTTAGTGCTTGAAAATACTCTTTATTATTTTTCCAAGGGGTAAAAAATATAAGATCCTGGTAATAATTTTTGGGGGTTGAGAAGGAAGTAATTTGTGTTTTGTTTAGAATACTGCAAAAATCTTCACAGTAAGATCTTTAGCACAGGCCCAAGAATGCAATGATTGGGGGTGTATTCAAAATGAAATTTGCTCAGTGCACATCATGTACGTTAGAGGTAAAGACAGTAACATTTTATTTGCCTAGTTACGTATTTTTATGTGTGAAACACGACTGAAATTTTAATTTATACAAGGAAATGACTGAATATATTACTTGACATTAATTTTTCTCCTCGTGTCTCTGGGAGCAAGTCGGGCACATTTGAAACAGCCATATGGTTTGGTTTTGGTTTACAGGCTGATTTCTGCCCTCCTCTTTTAGTCACTAGCTTTGGCCTCCTGCACTCTCAAAACATCCACTGATGTTTGCGGAAGTGCATATCATGGAGCGCACCGCCAGGCTCAGGTACTTCAGAGCAGCGGCGCTGTTAGTCGTACGACAGGGGTTAGCGTAAGCTGAATTCCCATGTGATGGCAGCAACACGGGTGTTCTAAGGGCTGGGGGTGTTGATGCATTTTCTTTTGGGAGGCCCATCTCCAACACATTCAAAAACATTCAAAATTTTTCCGATTTACAGACAAATATTAATCAAATTATTAGACCTGGCATTTAAACTCTATGAGCTTCAGAGGTCTCTAGAGTAATTTCTGTTTCAGGAGGAGCAAGGAGAGTATTTTTAATATCTGTAGGACTAACTATAGCCTGTGATGAATTATGAACTAGATCACAGGCTTCTAGTTTTTTACTATCTGGACAGTGACCCAGAACAACCTCTTTCTGTGGCCATAAAGTGATTAGTTTTCATGGCTTATTCATCCGTAGAAATATTTTCAGCTAAGATGACCAGTTTCTGTAATGAGAGTGGTTTTGAGTTACAGATTTCTGCAGTTCGTAGGGAACACATCTCTTCACAAATCAGTTATTTGTAACCAGCGCCAGTTCTTGCCATGGCACTTGTATGCACACATGCTAATTATATACTCAATCATATTTTTGGTTCAGTGATCATGTTTATAATTGAATTTTTTTATACTAGCAACAGTTCTCATTTAAATTTTAGAGTGCTTTAAATTGGTGATTTTACATTATGTGTATTAGGGTTGAAATTAAGGCTTGAAAATTATGAGAATTATTAAAATGTATTGTCTAAAAACTGGAGCATGGTCATAACTCGAGGGAATTGTTAAAATGCTGGCGTTTCCCTAAATGTCAAAGGCTTTATACATCTGACATTCAGAAGCTGTGAAGGAAAGAGGAATGGTAAAACATGCGACCATAGAGCTGATAATTGAAAGCTGGCCTTAAAAAGTCAGGGCTGCCGGGCTGCCACACTAATGCAGGAGGTGTGCGGTGAAGTGTCTGAACCTGTGAGGATTTGTAAGAGCAATCATTAACTCACAGCAGCTGTATGAATAAAAAATGGCACTGGAAAGAAGGCTTGGGGGTGAGGAGGGAACGGGTGACGAGCAGCACTGGTGGGTCATTGTGATTTCATTTATGCGACCATGAATCTATAACCGCTCGATGTCACTTCTGTGTATTTGGGTTCAACGTCTGGCTGGTGTTTAATTACCCCAACCTCTGGCAGGGAACTCGGGGCGGGCACAGCGACGGTGTAAACAGCACAGCTGTGCAGCTGTTGTACACCCAGCGACTGTTCCTGCTGTAGCTAAGGACGCTGGGCTGCCTCGGCTCCCCCTAAGGGGCGGTCAGTGCACCCCGGTACATGAGCCGGTGTTTCTGTCTCGATGAGGCGCAGACAGAGGTCTTGCATACTGCCTGTATGCAGAGTCCTTCCGAGGGCTCTGTCCCCTGCTTTGGAGAGGAACGCACATCCGGCAAATTCCCGAGGTTCGACAGCTGCAAGAGTGATGCTTGGCTAGGATGAAGGTCCTACCTGTCACTCTGCTCCTTTGCAGTGTAATTCTACCCCCTCGTTCTGTTAAACGTCCCTCACTGGGGAAATCACAACCACTAAGAGCATTTGGAGATTTCAAGCCCGGCACAATGATTTTTCTCTCGTTTTTCTCTCTCTGGCAGGAGTTGAAATACAGCCATTCCTCCCAGCGTTGAAAGGGAAGGGGGGTGGGACAAAAGCAATCAGAAGCTGTTCTCCTGGGAGCCTTCCCTGGGGAAAGCACCACTTTGGAATCCAGAGCGATGCTGTTCCAGGGCCTTTGTGTAAAACTAGCCTGTTCGGATAGCTTCACACCGTCACGAACTCGTCCACAGCGCGGGAGAATCCAGCCTCGGGTTTTGTATCCTTTTCACTTCTTTTAGCTCTGTTTTTAACAACCTCGCTGCTCTAAGCCAGGTTTCCCCTGATTCCAGGAGAACGGCTGTACGTGCCGATAACCACCGCAGAAACGGCCTCGTCAGAAGCTGTCATAACCCGCTGTCCTCGTTTATGGCTGCAGTGACCGATACATCTCTTCTTTCTGTCTTTCCCTTCCCCAGCCTCTGTCAGAGCGGTGGTTTGTAGCAGGTGAAGCAGCACAGATGATAGCTAAGCGGCCAGATGAGGAAGTACAATGCTGACCAGCTGCAGCACGAGACGTTTCTGAACGCCTGTGTGGTGTCTGTTGTGTGAAAAACGTAAAGGTTCCTTTGCTTGTGTCCTTGCAGCTGTAACGTTCCTGTGGCAGAAGTGCGCCAAGCCATGAACTGTGGGTGTTCTAGCTGTAGTTTTTGAGTAACTCTGTGGCTATTCATTGTCAGCTCGAGCCGTTATTACCTCGTGTGCTGAGCAGGACAGGTTGTGAGCAGAGCAGCTGGAAGAGCTCTAAGCTGCAGACACGGCTTCGACCCGTGTCCATCCGGAGCAGGGGATCCAGTGGCAGGGCCCTGAAGTTGTTATTGCCACGGATTGCCATAGCACTCAAAATTCAAATAGGCGTGGGGCAGAAGAGTACATTTCTTGGGGTTTATAATCTTTGTAATGTTTTGTCTGAAGCCTTTTGGTATCAGAGGAGCTTTGGGGGAAATCTGGGATGAAACAGGTGGGGCAGAATTAGCTTCTCTGGATGTAGGGCAAGCCAGTTCTCAGAGACGTACTGATGCAATGTTGATCCACCACAGGTTTTAAAAATGGTTAGGCTGTGGTTTTATCTGTTTGCAGAGTACACACAAGGCAGGGAGTTCTGGATCCCCCATCTGGCAAACATGAGGCACGTATGCTGCTCCGAAAGGCACCCTAGTTGTGACCGTAGTTAGCTCTTGAAATGGGTGCTCGGAGATGTGACGAGTATAGTAAGTGAGAGAAGAAGATATAGTAAGTATATTATCGAGCAAAGCAGTGAGTTAGAGAGGACGTGGTCATCCCTGATAGTAGGTAACGGTTGGTAATGAATAGTAGAGAGTATGGTGTGATGTAAAAGAGCAGTGACTACGCATACAATAGGAGCTGTGTTGGACTCAGGCTGCTGGCTGGTTCCACCTCTCTGGGCATTTTGATTCCTAACTTTGCCATGTGTCATGGTTTGAACCCACCCAGATGGCAACGAAGCACCAGGCAGCTGCTAGTTCACTCCTACCCCTCTCTGGTGGGATGGGGAGATAAAAATACAACAAAAGGCTTGAGGGTCGGGACAAAGGACAGGGAGGACTCACTCACCAATTATGGCCACGGGCAAGAGACAGACTTGACTTGGGGAAACAAAATCAATTTAATTTAAACAAAGCCAAGTTTGTTGGGATTCGGTGTCTTGGGTGGGCATGTACAAGATGGGGAGATTCAACACAGCAGTAAGGGCTGTTTTCCTGAGCACACAGCTTTGTAGGATACACTCCTGAGCTGGTAAGGGAGTGAGTAATCGGGGTTTCCTTGATTGTGCCAGCAGCCAGCCTTGAGTGAAACACTTGGAGGGACACAGGTTCCTGGAAGCTGCTGCATTTTTCTTGTTAGCCTTTTTCAACTCTTGTCCGAACAGTACAATTTCTTTAGAATTAAGGTCAAAGTTAAGGGAAATGGTTACTTCCTCTGTGAGTCAAAGACTTTCAGACACAGGGAAGGAGAGATTCCTTCCTGCACGTAACGTTGAAGTGTAAAAGAAAGAAAATACTAATAGCTAATACTAATAGCTAAGCAAATACTAATAGCTAAGCTCCGTTAGGTAAAAGGAAAGGGTTACAAAGATTCTGCTTGCCTCCTGGCACCTTGGCTGTGTGATGCACACTTGACGGGGAGAGATGGAGCAAAGGCAGGTGCTTCCCCAGTTATTTTATGCTGAGGCGATTGCCTTTGTGGCCACATTTAAATGTAGGTTTGTGTTGACGTACCATCGCGTGTGGCATACAACGGTCACTCCTCTGCTCACTTGTGAAGAACCCAAAACGCTCCAGTCTTCACACACAGTTCCCTTCCTCTACGTTCTGCCCCAGAGCGGGCACTGTCCCAGCCCTGCCCCGTGCTGCTGCGTGGGTCCTGCTTGCAGGGAGCAGCTGGGTGGGGGTTCAGTGCTATGTTCTCTGCAGAGACATTACAGGGTTCAGTGTTTCATTCACTTCAACATCACAGTAGTGTTTTTCAGGTTGTCTTCTGGCTGGTGTCATTTCTGGTTGTCACAGCATGCTTATTACAGCATTGCAGGGAGCTGTTGCCACTACAGAGGAAAAGCAAGCCTGTCTGTTGTCACCTACCCAGAGGTCAGCATTTCACTGATCAGTGAGGGAAGGATGTGCTGCTGTGCACATAAAACAGTCCAGCGTGCTCTGTGATGGTGGAAATGGCTAACTGTGCCATGAAGAAAAATCCCGAATATGTAAAAGGCTGGAGGAACAGCCCGTCTTTCCTTTAGTGAGTTCAGCTGATTCAGGGGAGAATTGTAGGGAGCCTGGGGCCTGTTAGCATCACCCTACTGCCTGACCCTACTGTGTCAGCACCCAGAGCTGGCAGGTGACACTCTGCACTAAGTACTACAGGAAGATGTAGCACAGAGGCTAGTGGTGAAGACGGTGGAAGGCACACCAGATGGATGGAGGGGATAAAATCCCAAACCAGAGGAGCCAGCAAACAGGCGGGGTGTGCGAGGAGGCGCGAGATGAGAGCGCAGCACAGTTTGATACACCTGCTGATCAGCTGGAGGCGTGGAGCTGGGTACTCGATACCCAGACTACATAACGGAGCATCGTCTTGGGGAATTCAAGGCCATGGTGGTTGGTAAGGGAGGACTTCTGTCACATACGAAGGGCAGAATCTGAGAAAGTTCTGGCAGGAGGGAGGATTAAGCTTTCACAGACTTCACCCTGCGAACTCTGGAGATGTGTTAGAGCAGCAGGAGGCAGTGAAGGTAACCTCTAGGTTCGGTGGTCAGGTAGGTTACCCTCGCCCTCCTCTCGCGTTATCTGTTACTTGATGACCCAGCTGGCAGCTTTCAGTCATCTGGTTTAATGTTTCATTAATTCCACAGGTATTTCATATGAAGATTCATTACACAGCTTGACTTTAAGTTGGATTCCTTTCTTTCAGCCCTTTCTGCCCCACAGTTAGTGCTTGTGTGGCTTTTCCTAGTAGTGGTGTGTTCTGGAGCAAAGCGCTCCTGCCTCCCCTTAACCAAAGACCAGCCCTCGAGGCACGTTGTTACATAGCAAAGGTGAAATGGGGAAAATGAGGAGAACAAGGGCATTATGAGGAACATACATTAGGGTCCTTTTCTTATATTCAAGTCCTAAAATGAAGGAATGTTTCTCTTTTGTTCAGGCAACCAAGTGAAATTTCCTGAGGGGTCAGAAGCAAACAATTCCCGCCATAAGTGAACTGTGAATTATATTTGCAAATAACATCTTTGATTATGCTCGGCATATCTGAACTCCTGCTGGGGGAAGCCCAATCAAAGGCCTGTAAACCAGAAACCAACCAGTCCAGTGTCCATTGGGAGTTTATTGTCTGTTGTCTCAGGGTACGTTGGTTACATCGGTAGTTTCTTTAGCCATTCTCTAACAGTGGAAGAAAGAGGTGAGAATTTTGCTGACTCACACTTTCAAATGCACAGACTAAGGATGTGGTTCTTTACACATCGCAGAACAGCATGAAGAAGGCTGTTGGCTGTGAGACTGCGCTCCCGCTCAGAGGTAGCAGTAACGAAACGCAGGGGCACAGTCTGCAGCCCCGAATGTTTGAAACCATGATTCACACACCTGGAACTCATGAGAATTGCCTGCGTGATACAGGTGGGGTTTTGTTTGTTTATTTAGTAATAAGTTGGAGCTGTGTTACATGCCCTTTGTGTCTTTAAGCCGTTAGGATTCACAGGAACACACAGCCCACCGTGGTAACGTTTGCTGGGGCTTCCACATGCAGCACCAAAGCTGGGAGTGCTTCCCTTGCGTCTCTGGAGAAGCCTCTCAAAAGCCCCAGTTACTGAAGTGTGGCTATCGCTATTTCCCATGGTAGATACACGTCCAAGAGTTCTGAGCCCAGATAACCATGACTTTAAAGTCGATGAACGGGGTCAGAGGGACCAAGACCATCCTCCCCTTCCTTTTCCTCGTTGGCTGTAGTTGTGCCTGGAGGCTGCTTGCTGCCGAGAGGACTGTCTTCATCTCTGTTGCACTGCGTATAATACAATGCCACCGGGATAAAGATAATAAACAACGACAACATACAAATTCAGATAACCAAGTAGCTGCCTCTGCTGCTTTGAGAGTTTGAGATCCTCTCTTCAGCAGGGGAATACGGCAGACGTGAGAACTGAAGATTTCTTTTTGAAAGCACGTTTTGTACTTGATGTTTGAAAGGTACTGTTGTTACTAAGAGCCCAGGAGAAATTCAGTTGTGCACGGCTCCATTTGAAGAATTGCTTCTTTTGGCATGCAGAGTGCCAGTGCCGGTCCCACAGATTTTGTTGGTGTTAAGGGAAGGAGGGCAAACAAACAGAAACCTCCAACTTATATTGTGAGAAACCCAGGAGACAAAAAAGTTCCACACACAAAAAAACCCCAAACCTCCAGAAGACATGAGCTGCAGTAGAACCAGCCAGTGTGAAGTGATCGCATTTTATACAGGATCCAGCGGATTCTGGAGTGTGTGTCTTTCCCCTTCTGTCGTCCCCGGGGGGGGTTCGTGGTTTAACCTCTGGTGGTGTTTGTAGCCACCTTGGGTAAGACAGGGCAATGTTCCTGCCAAAATCCCTGTGACCGGCAGCCAGCAAGGCGCAGGACAGCATTTCTATGACAGCAGGACAGTCTGTTTTGTGGAAGGCGTGTCCAGGTCGCAGTGACAAAAATCCAACGCTTTCACGCAGACAGCGACGTAGTACATGTGAAACGCTGGAGCTCGTTCTGGCTGCCGTTCAGCGCAGAGTTGTTGAACCCTCTCGTGCTGGTTACCAGGATAAATACAGATTTAAAACATATTTCTGTTTACATCTCTGGTTTTGTTTGGATCTGTCTTTCCCCCCCGTCCCCGCCGAGGGAGTTCTCTGACCCAAACATTTTCATAATGCTAGCAAATATCTCCAGAGGTAATTTTCTTGCTGAAACAGTTTATTTCCTTGTTACTGAAAGCATTAAGGAGATACGATACTGGGGCACAGGTCTGAATAGATGGGAACTGTAGCCAGATAATACTGCAAGCTTTGAAATAAGCTGATTTGAGAAACTGAACATCTGTAGAAAGCCTCTGCTCTAGAAAGAGGCGTAGTAGTAAAATAATTTTGAACTTTAGTCTTGAAGTAATTCAGTTTGTTTTCAGAGAAATTACTTCACCGAAATTTCTTTTCAGTGTGCTTCTAAATTCCTATTTTACTGTACCGGCCTTCGAAGAAAACAAAAAGAAGAGGACAAGCAGGGTTTGTTTCCCTCTCCCTCCACAGTACCTTTATGCTTCTGTTGAGAGTGAGCTGTTTGACGTGATGGCTTCTTCCCTCGTCTTGAGTCAATGCCCTCAGAACTGCAATTGCACCACTGTTACCTTCCAGCCTCTGTGAACCCTCGTTGTCCCCACTGCACTGAGAACTATCTGCGTGATTTTTGTCTCAGTACTGCCTTCCTTCCTACCCCTGCCCAACGACTCAGTCACAGCCAACATTTCCTTTCCACTCCGCGGGTGCTTCCCTGGGCCCTCTGCCAACAGTGTCCGCCAGCCCCGCAGCTGCGTGCGCACTGCTGGGCTGTCCTTCAGGCAGGGGGGAAACGGCAAGTTGCAGAAACAAGCTCCCAGCCACCCCCAGGCTGTGCCTGCATGGGGGGACTGTCAAACCAACCAGCAAAACACTCCAGGAGCAGGCAGAATGGACGTGGAAGTGTCCTCTTACCAGCTGATGTGCAGTAACCATGTACAGAGCCTGTGGCAAACCAGCGCACAGCCCGCAGTCCTTCACTGCAGGCGTGTAGCGCGTTGGTGCAGGCAGCCGCTGCAGGGGAGCTGACACTCACACTGGCCACCCCAGCCACGGTGACTGCTCTCTGTGCTGGAGGCTCCTCGTTTCTGGCCGCGTTGGTGAGGTACATCCAGGGCTGCCAATGGCCGGGGTAGGAAGGTGCTGTTTGTAGCTGCAAACACATCCTGAAAACACAGTCTCTCAGAGGAGCGCAGCCAGAAACCTGTCATGTAAAGCTGCTGATTTGATCCCCCATTAATGGGCTGCATGGGAAGCATACGGGGGTGTCTGTCACGGTACAGGACACTTGGGACAAAGGGGACAAGTGGGACATAAAGCTGTTTCATGGCAGGCTGTGCAGGGAAAAGGATATGCCCGACCACCAGGAGGGAGCGGGGATGAGGGAGCGGTAAAGCACCACAGGCCATCTGGGCTGTTCCTGCTGTCAGCTTTCCTCATCCCTCACTGCAAGAGGGCTCTGGAAACAGCTAGCTGAGAAGAACGGAGAATTTCTGGCAGCAAATTTTGAATGAGATGAGTCTGATATGTGACTGGTGTGATACTGGTCTGTCTGGAGTCACCAGTCTGCACTGGTGCACACGTGTAACTGTGCATAACCTGATCTGGGCACCATCAGTTTGGACATGGATTAGTCTTTCCAACTCCAGACAAAAGCTTCTTTAGAAGCAACCGAATGATAAAAAATGGAAGTCCTCATCAGATTTTTGAGAAAACAATTTTTCTCTGAAGATAATCTTGGCTTCAAAGACCACTAGTAATTTATCTCAATGGAAAAAATACCAAAAGAAAGAGTACTTTTTTTTCCCCTGTGCTCTAGTCCCAAGTTTATAGCCCCTTTTGTGTCTACCCCGTGGATGCACAGAACAATTCCTTGGTCAGCTGGCACGCGCCAGTGCCCAAACAGGACCTTGGAGCAGAGCAGGAACAAGATGAGGGCAGGGGGGACTGGAAGGGGCGAATCTCCTGTCCGCAGGACCTGTTTTACTAGAGGCATTTCTATTCTGTATTGCTGAGCTCTCTTGGAGGTTCAGATGTCAAAGGCGGTCACTCATGGTTGTTCCTGCCTCCAGCCCTCACTGTGTTTCCCTCCTTCAGCAAGAGATTCCACACCTCCAAGCTCTGCTGAAGGCTAAGAAAGGATGGCGTGGTGAGCAAGTGAGCCCTTGCAATGATTTTTGGTTTTCCTAATCTTTTGGACATGCCCCTGTCCTTTAATCTCAAACTCTAGTCTCCATCCCAGTTTTCGGAAGTTTTTGGTCTCAAATCGTTTATGACCCTTCAGGCTCTGTATGAAGCTTGAAGCGAACGGATTTCTCTTTCCAGATCCTTTCCACGGTGCCAAAGTCCTCTGTGCCTGTCTCGGCACTCCGAACACAACAGCAGCTCACTGTAGTAAAACATCTGAGGGGCTGACCTTCTCCTCTGGTAACAGGCTATTGAACTTACCGTAACCATCCTAGAGAGCACTAAAAACCCTGTTTTCAAGTCCTGCCAGAAGTATGGACTCGCTCCCCTGCTTGCGAGCCCAGCAGAGCAGACACACAGGCACTCAGCGTACCGAGGTATTTTAGCTCGGAGTAGGAGTGTGCCTTAGCAGCCATTGTCCCCTTGGCGTGCGCTCATTCGCATCAGGAAGTGCTCTGGGAGCACAGTGCGTTCCTTCGCCTCAGGAAGCGCTCTGGGAGCGCACCTCTGGGAGCGCACCGGCTGGACCCCCTTTGAACGGGACTGCAGCCAGAGGTGCCCTCCAGGAGCTCCCCGGCGCCCTGCTCCCGCTAACGGGCTGCGCGTGGTGTGTGCTGCGTAGGTGTGTCACTCTGCGAATCCATTCCTTCTGCTCCTCACCATGCCGCGTGTAGGCATCCTTTGTCATCTGCACAGCAAGTGACAAACCCTCCCACGGGGTTTGAATACAGTTTCTTTTCAAGATACAACTGCAAAAGCAGAGTTCTAGGGAAATGCCTTCACTGACAAGCTTCGCTGAGAAGTCTCACCCATGGCTTTTAGTGCAATTACCCAGTTCACGGCCCCGTTGGGAGGGGAGGACAGAAAGACAGCACTGCTTTTTCGGTAGGAGGTTTGCCAGTAGTCCTGCTAAAGTACTGCATTTTTTCCCAGGCTTTACTCTGCACTGAGAGGGTGATTAATCAGAATCTTACTGGTGGTCTTCAGGGGCTTAATTAATAGATTCAGACTTTGTGATGAATGAATCTTTAGCACCAGGGAAAGGGACAAACCCGTGGAACAAATCAAGAAAGTCAGGGATGTTCTTTGAAGTATGGACTGGATAATCATCTACCTGAAGATACCCTGAAACAAGCTTACGGCTGTGTGGACTCTATAAAGTTCACGGATTCACCTTCAAGCCATATTATTCACTCTTGCTAATTTTAGTTACGTTCCTAGCTCAAACCTAACTTGCCAATTAGATAATTAGTTCTTTTCCCGGTGTCTCAATTAATTTTGCAGTCACCTGGACATTGTGCAGTTAATTCCAAGAGCTGGGAATAATGTTTCACAGAACCATGGAATCACAGAACCGTTTTGGTTGGAAGAAACCTTCAAGATCATCAAGTCCAAACATTCCCCCTGCACTGCCAGGTCACCACTAAACCATGTGCCTCAGCACCACATTTATATGTCCTTTAAAGTCCTCCAGGGATGGAGACTCCACCACTGCCCTGGGCAGCCCGTTCCAATGATCCACAACCCTCTCTGGAAAGAAATTTTTCCTGATATCCAGCCTAAGTCTTCCCCGGCGCAACTTGAGGCCATTTCGTCTTGTCCTGTCGCTTGTTACTTGGGAGACCAGGCTGACCCCCGCCTCGCTACAACCTCCTCTCAGTAGTTGTAGCGAGAAGGTCTCCCCTCAGCCTCCTTTGCTCCAGGCTAAACACCTGCAGGTCCCTCAGCCGCTCCTCACAGGACTTGTTCTCTAGGCCCTGTTTGCTGCATTTCATCTTTCATCTTCTTATTTGTCTGTGTTGGTGTTATTTTGACATTTTCTTGTCATGTGACTTGCTTTTCTTTGATGTGCTTTGACATAATTTAGTGTTTTCCTGAAAGTATCAGATGCTCCCCATGGATTCTAATTAATATTGTTTTGAGGCTGCATTTATGATGTGGCACAACTGTTGTGACAGCGCTGTCATTTTCAAGGGCAGGTAAGTATGGGTGGCCTCGGCTAAGGGAAAGTCTGCAGCTGCCACAGCCATCCCTTCACACAGGCACCTCTGACACCAACTGTGAGCGTTGGTTTGTTGTTGCTGCCAGCAAAACTGAGGATTCTCAAGCAGGAGTGTTACGTACCGAGGCTGTTCTTTTAAGCGGGTGATCACCACACTCAAAGACAAGCTGAAATCAGCTTGGCGTTACATAGGGTCGTGTTTTCAGCCCAGCCCTGAAGCCGTTTTGCTGCTGTGCGGCTCTTCCTGGTGTGGGGTCTGAGGTCACCCTGCAGCTCCTCCGGTGCGGTTTTGTGAATGTGGGCAGTTACCTCTGGTGACGGTTAAGCTAGACGAGCTCTCACCTTTCTGCTGGGAGCCCGGGAGTGGTCTCATGGAAACCTGTCAGACAATTCACAGGTGTAAAGCTACCCACTGCTAAGTGCCTCTGTGGGCTGAAGCCTGAAATCACTTTGGTAACATGTATCATTTATTGTAAATGTAGTCTGTCTTCAACTGCTGGTGAGAAAGTCTCCCTTTAAAAGTAACTTCAAGGGCAAAAGGCTCTTAGTTCAGTCACAGTGACAGCCTCAAAGATCTCCCACTGCAATAAGTTTGGGAGAATAATTTCTTCTTCACCAGGAATCATGGGATGAAATTGTCCGGCTTATACACACAGAGGTTACCCAGGAGGTAATACAGGCTCGGTGATGCCAGAAGTCCCCCAGGCTCTGAAGTCTATCAACCTGCTGGACAATTTACAGATGGAACAATTCTTGGGGCCAGAACCTGTCTACTGTGCACAAGGAAGGAAACGTTAAATTCTGCATCATTTATTCTGGTAGAGCCTCTGTTGACACGGTGCCTGCATGCTTATTACAAGGGAGCAAATCAGTTGGACGCCGATGTGGCGTTATTCAGGTTATCTGGGAGCAAAAATCTCCTTCAGCTTTTCTATAAATTCCTTCTGCAACAACTGCAGCCACATGGGCTATTCAAAACCAAAGGCAATGGTAATGAAGTACCACCGGTTGTGCAGGGTGGGGAGGGACGATGGCAAGTGGGAGTACAGGTGCAGGTAGTTGCACGAGCCCACGGCCCTGGGTCCTTCACGGCAGCCACCGGCAGCTGGTTTCAGGGAAAATGAGCAACAGAGTTTTAAACTTCTAGGCAAGGAGGGCAAGAGGCATTGTAAATAAGAATGAGTCCACCCCGTATGTTTCAGTGCAGTCTGACAAAGCTTATCAAGGGGTCCTTGAATATTCACAGTGTAGTTACTGGCAGGTCCCTGAGGGCACCAAATGGCCCCCCCGCCCTGCCCATGGCCCAGGACGCCGTTCCAGCGCCCCGACAGCGGGGCTGTCGGTCCTTGCCCTGGCGGTAAGGCACAGTGCCGGTGTCCCGCTCCCCGCAGCCCTGCCTGCCGTCCCAGGGCAGTCTCTCGTCCTGGTTCACTCGCCGGGCCTGACCTGACCTGCGGGTGGGCTTCCCAGCTCGACCCTGGACCTGCCCAGTCACCGTGACCCGGACACGTGGCTGACCCCAGCGGCCGTCCCCGGGTCTGCCCTGCTCGCCTGCGAGAGCAGGTGCCCAGACCCGTTCTCACCCCCACAGAATTAGATGATGAGAAGGAAGAATGATCCCGGTGATTTCCTCTGCTCCGTCTCCGTTAATGGAGCGGCCGGTCCATCCCCCAAGCTCGGCTTCCAGATCTGCTCTGAACACGGGTCTGGTTGGGCAGAATTTCTCTTCCACAGTGAAGCAGGTGGTTTCAGAGAGTGCTGAGCCCAGTCTGAGCCCTGAGTCTGTCCTGGGAGGTCTCTTTCCTCCTCCGTGGGGTGTGGGTTCCCAGCCTGCTCCTTGCAGTGCTGACGGTTGGGTCAGGGAACACAGCTCCGGTGTTCGCTTCCGGGTAGTTCCGCAGTAGTTCCCATTTACTGATTTGCTGTAATTAATTAGCCAAGGCCTCACTGGCATTTTCTGCCTACAGGTTTGGTCACCTTCCTAAAAAAGGTCAGTTTCTAAGTTGTTTCCAGATAAACAGCATCAAATACTTCCCTAAGCATCGGTTTTCATGGTAAGAAGGGCCTGCGGTGCCTGCAGAGGTGGCTTTTGCTAGCTCGGGGGGGAGAAGGATCCAGGCAGATGTAGAAGGGGAGGGAGCCAGAGAAACAGCCTCTTTCTCTGTGTCGCCTCTGCTATCAAACGTGCTTGCTGCCTGGATCTGAAGCCTATCACGCCAAATTTGGAGGTAAAGTAGGTGCCAGTGTAAACTACGTGTGAATAAAATAAATTTGCAAGGATGGGTTTACGGAAGGGGAAATCTGAGAAGTGTCCATACATCATCCTGTAGGAATTTAATTTATTCCACTGTAGAGCTGTTGTCTGGCTGGTCCTCCTGCCGCAATCTTTCCCTCCTGCTCATCAGCGATCACTGGCAGCCCTTTAGTTGTAGACTTACTCCAAAGTAAGTCTCGCCAGAGCACAGATCTAAACCCCGTGCAGGTCAGTAGGAGTTTGGCCACTCACCTGCTGGAGATTGGCATCAGCCCCAGGCAGCTCCCTGCCAGCAGGCAGCACAGGCTCGCTGGTGCTGTCCTTGGAGCCAGTGCAACGCTCCAGGTGTAGCCCAGGACTGGGGCTTTATCCCCACCCGGAGCCTTACACAGAGGGAAATGAGGCGAGAAATGAAGTTCCTAGAAGGTGTTGCAAACCTCGCCTGGATTTGGACAGCCCATAGGTGGATGGTCAGCTCCAGATCTGAGGGATTCAGCTGGAAAAGAAAGAGAAGGAAGGGTTCTAGAGCGAGGACAAAGACAGGCAAAGCCTCAGTTGTTTCGTGGTGGAAAGTGATGAGAATTGGGGTAACGGAAAGTGGGAGGCAGAGGAAGATGAGCAAAATGAAGACGATAGTTTGATCCTTTCGAAATCATCCCATGCCATCATTTTAATTATGAAGAGAAAAATGTGTTGGCTTTAGCTCTTTGAATGCTAGACTCTCACCTTTTGTTTCTCTCCTTGCTTTCTTGCTGTTGCCCCGGGACTGTCACAGTATCTTCCCCGGAGTAGATGGCAAGCAGTGTTGGGCGGCACCGGAAACATGGTGGGTAGTGGCCAGTTGTGTGACGCGCCAAGTGCTGGAGGCTTTCCGTTGATGCGAATACCAAACCACGGCTCAGGGCTCTCTGAACGTCAGCCTTTATTGCGCTCTGAAGAGCTCTCCAGAGTATTTTTTCTTTAGTGAAATGAGTATCTTCCACTTTGGCTTCCTTGGGTTGTGCTGAAAAGATTTTGGCATTATCTGAGCGGAAATTGGGAAGTAGACAGCTCCTGCTTAGCACTCAGCCTAGAAATAAAAACGCGTGGGGCAGTCTGACAGAGGGTTCGGAGGGCTTTCCTTCGCTGCTGCACCCACCCAGCGGCTCCGGCACTGAGCTGCTTCCCCTCCTTCCCCAGTGCTGCTGTAAGCTAAATGCCGCAGCCCCAGGTTTGCTGTCAGATACTGCCACCACCGGTTTTGGAGACCGGTGGGTCTCTGGTGACTTTGGAAGTCTGTCAGTGCTGGACCCACCCGGTCGCTGACGCGATGAGCAGGTCTGAAAGCCTGTCCTGTAAAGTGAACGTGGATCAGTGATCTCCAGCAAAGGAGCCTTCTCCCCGGTGGTGTGAGGCCTTGGTCAGCGTTTGGGACCAGCGTTTGGGCAGAGGGGTGGAAGGTGCCACGAGGAGCCCAAATAAAGCACATGTAACTAGGGAACAGGTACATGGGAGAGCTTGGTACAGCCACGGGACGGAGGAGGGTGGCTCCAGGCCCGTTCGCCTGCCGTGCGGACCCAGCTGCCGCTTACCCGATGTCCTTGCAGCGATGTCCGTGTTTCCTTGCCAGTAACAGGGGACGGTGATATAGATCACTAGAGATACTGAGCATGGAAATGGCTCTCGATTTCTTTATTAAGAGCAGGCAGCACTTTGAAAAGCTGCCTGCCTCTGGGGTGACTGCTGAGGGAGGAAACGAGACTGACAGCAGGAGCTGGAAGACTGCGTGCTCCTGCCATGGGAGCTGCAGGTGCTGGGAGAGATGGGGAGAGCGCTCCGCCCCTTGGGGACTCTTCGGAGACGTGAAAAGGGACCCTCAAGAACAGCTCTTTTTTTCACCTCTCTGTGACAGTCCTGGCAGAGGTGCGCTTACAGCATTTGTGTGGGGTTTTGGTACTGTCATTCCTTTACCGGGAGGTAATTACCCCCTGTCCAGAGAAAGCTGTAGAGGAGGTACCTGCCATGAACAAGCCTTCGCTTCGGGAACCCAGCCGTCCCCGGGGGCTGGTGCCAGCAGAGTACAAAGCTGTGAGTTTACGTTATGCAGAGGTGGTTAGTGACTTTTCACCGTGTCAGGAGAGCAGTCCAAGGTTAAGGAGTGGTAAGTCCTAGCAAAAGGAGTGAGAAACGCTGAGTTTTGAAAAGACACAACCTGCAGGGTGAACTGTGTTTTAAAACAAACTGGAAGGATTTTCCTTTTTATGGAAGCAAAGTGCAGCTTTACAAAAAGCAGGAGAGGGACACTCTGACTCTAACTGTGGTGTGGCAGCTAGGATATATTTAACACGTTGTGATGTGACCAGTGGAAGTGTTTAATGAGGTCTAGTGGGTGTTCCCAAAGCTGTCCTGCCATGTGTATATACTCAGACAGGGGATGTACCAAGTGGCCTGTGATTTATTTGGCTGGCAAGCAAACTAATTTCAGTGTTTCATGCTACATCTCATCAAGCAGATCTGGTTTTGGTTTTGATGAGATTATAAATGTTTCAAAAGAAAGGAACAGAGCAGATGCAGTTTCTTTAGATATTGGGAGGCATTTTTATTATCTGGCACTTGACATTTTGATTGCAAGGGCAGCCCTAGACATTATCAGGAATGCACATGGTCAGTTGATTAGTATCCAGTTAATTGGTGGAGGCTGAAAAAAATCATATTTACCCAAAAGCAAGAGAGTGGAAAAGATTTGTAACTATTTATGGGAAAAAAACTTCTGGCTTTGAATGTAAAAAGGTGCCACCCCTGCTGTGCCACATCCTTAAAGACATGCTTCCCACAGCACCCACCCTTTGCACGCTTGCATCTGAAGCTCCGTCCTCTTTTCTCACTCCGTGCCCACAGACCAGAACACCGAACCAGTGTCTCTCCATCCTCATTGCCCTCTTTCTCTATTCCCGACAGTCTCAGGTTGGTACTGCCTGTCTGCATGGCCCCGACTGCCGTTGACTCCCTCCTCTAGTCCCCAGGGCGCAGAGCCGGCCCTGGGCTGTGGGCTGGGCGCGCCGGTGGACCGGGGACAACGGCAACAAGTTCCTGCCCGATGCAGGGGGCATGCTGCCTCGGCAAGGCCCCCACCAGCCCCGGTCCCTTCAGGAACGGGTATGAGGCTCTGCAGATTGAACCAACTAATTACAAGAAAGAAGACTCATCAGGAGTGGGAGTGTCGATGAGGATAAGTCAAACCAAGCCCAGCTTAAAAACCACATCAGAGAGTGCCGGAGTGACTTAAGGGCAACAACCAGAGAGAAAATTTGCTGCTTGGATGTAGACTAAAGCGTTACACAGTGTTCTGGCCGATGTACGAACTGGGTACCCGAGGGGCTGGGGCGTTCATACCCACCCCCCAGCTGCTCCTCAGGGCTCCCCAATAGTCAGCCACAGCTGGAAAACTGCTGCTCGGAGTCTGCCGCTCCTTCCTCTCCGTGCAGTTCTCACTTCTTTATTGTTTCCTGTGAAACCACAGTGACACTTTGGAGCAGAAAGCGCAGGACATGAACATGGTGTCTCATAACAGGCAGCTGTGAGACCTGCGGGACATTCGCGTAACGCTGCAAGTAACGGACACGGTGAGCTGGAAACCACTTCTAGCTGTTCGCAGAGCGGTGGTATTGTCAAACGTGACGGCTGAGAGGAGCGGAGGAGGCTTCAGCGTCCGCTCCTGGTAGTTCTGTCCTGCAGCGTTACCTGAACGCTGGTGGCCAGCTGCTGCCCGCCTGCTCTGAGCTGGCCCTTGAATCACAGAACCGTTGGGGTTGGAAAAGCCCTTCCAGCTCCTCCAGTCCCCCCGTTCCCCAGCACTGCCAGGTCCCCACTGACCCCTGTCCCTCAGCAGCACCTGCACATGGCTGGGAAACCCCTCCAGGGATGGGGACTCCACCACTGCCCTGGGCAGCCTGGGACACGCCTGCACAGCTCCAACGGGACAGAAATGGCTCCTCAGGGACAACCTCAGCCTCCCCTGGGGCAACTGGAGGCTGGTCCCTCTTCTCCTGGGACTTCTGCACAGCTCCAACGGGACAGAAATGGCTCCTCAGGGACAACCTCAGCCTCCCCTGGGGCAACTGGAGGCTGGTCCCTCTTCTCCTGGCACTTCTTCCTAGGGAGAGGAGACTGATCCCCCATCTCTCTCACTCCAGAAGGTCTCCCCGGAGCCTCCTTGGCTCCATCTCCAGGATGTCAGGAAAGCAACTGCAGGTGAGGAGAAGTGCTGCTCCCCTCGACCAGCTCCAGCTGCTGCTGCCAGAGCAGTGCACATCCCCTTGGCTGGAAGAAGGGCTCTGGCTGTCCCTCCCTGTTTTCACAACACCTCTGCCTCTGGACCTGCTTTTGCCTTCACTTGTCTCATCAGGTCTGTCCTGAGAACCCGGGATTAGACCCAAGCACAGACCCCAGACAGCACAGTCTGTGTGTGAGCACATCACATCACCCTACCTAGAATGTCCTCCTACCCCTCCGAGTGCTGCAGGAGCCCAGGAAACTGCCCTACAGAGCTTCCCAAAGCCTCTCCACTCCTCTCCGACAGCTTCTGCAGGACTGATGCGGACAGCAGGCAGAAACTGAGGGGAAAAATAGGCAATTCAGAACATCAAATAACAGAGGAGATGCTGCACAGACTGAAGGGTTCAGGTTCACATGAAGTCACCTAAAAACAAGATGTTTTCCTGAGGACTCCAGAGCCCTTCAGCAGCTGCAGGATGCCACCTTGCCATGGCACAGAAACTGGACTCGTCTCGCTCGCACCACCGGAGACACAGCTAAAAACTGGTCAGGAGGCAGAAAAAGCTCAGTGATGGCACCGGCCACGGTCTGGGAGGTTGCTGGGGCAGACAGGCCTGGGCTGGGGGGTGTTGGGGGGACCATG
>NW_010408611.1:8666-16336 GCF_000710305.1 Buceros rhinoceros silvestris | reverse complement strand
TATATATTATGTTTATTATAATAGCAACAAATATCAGAAGTTTCTTTCAGTTTACACTAGAGAATAACAGTTTGCACAAACTTCCCAGGTATCTCAGAAATTCCTACAGTTTGATTTTGATTCTACAGAAAATTGTATCAACTATGTAAACTACTCTTCCTCTTTCTTTCCCCAGTATACTCCTCATAGTCCCCATCCCCCACAGTGTCATCAACTATGCACAAATTTTGATGAAATATGACAGAACATTACGTCCCCATTCATGTACTTCCCTGTCAATCTGGGGCAAACTTAATTTAAAATCCTTGCAAATAACATCTATGTTTCATTTCAGCAGCTATTTTTTATGACAGTTCCTGCCCCGCCCCATGTTCAAGTGCATCCTGTTATTGGCTAGTCACACTGGTTCTAATGCAGCAAAACTTATTTTCACTACATATTAAGACACCAAAAATATCTCTGAAAGAGAAGACATAGCACTGCCATCTCAAGAACAGCTTGAACACAAGCTTCTGTAAGGAAAACATGCGTGCAAAGGAATGATTAAACAGTAGCAAAATTCAGTTCTTTGCTAAATGTTGCACAAGTATTTGAAACTGAAGAGGCTCTTCTGTACTGCTACATAATACTGTCTTCAACAGAAAAAAACAGGGGGTACAAGAAATATTTCTTTTCTGAAAAATACTACTTTGTGAAGCAGACAATGCAGGGCCTCTCTGCAGCTGTGATCTGTTTCTCTTTTTTACTCTGCCATATAGGTTGTTATCTTTTATTTACAGCTACAATCCTGACAATGGAATAAGCTAGGACTCACAATGAAAGGTTTACAAAATTAAGGGGTTTACATTAAGATTTTTTAATTAGCTTTCTCAACTAACCCACACTTATAAAAAGATATGGGGGTGGTCCTTTAGCTGTTCGTAAAAGACATCAGCACTGACTTTTCCAGCATCATCCTGCAGCATTCATTTATTCACCATAGCAACAATTATGACACCAGCTAGAGGGAAGACAGGGAGAACATGGGAGAAGAGTCTGGTTCAGAAGAGGAACTGGTACTTTTCCATACACTGAAACCACAAAAATCAGACTCTGACTTGTCAAGTTCTGCTTAAGCTTTTAGAACGCATTAACTTCACTGTTGGACTCTCAATACCTGTCACTATAATTGTCCCCTCTTAAAAACTCCAGTAGAAAGAGGATACAGAACCCACACGAACTCTAGTTCACCTGACGTGTTACTGTGTCTACACATTTCAAAGTTGACAGTCTTAAATATTAACAGTTAAGAAAAAAAAGAAGAAAAATAGTCTGTCAACAATATTTTTAGTAAATTCACAGAAAACCCAGAATCCTTCTACTAGATATCTGAACTCCTGAGAAACTCCTGTTTTGTGAATGAGTTTAACGAGTAGAAGTGCTGATGCGCAACTTAAAAAGAAATAAATTTTTTAAAAACGCTGTTAAGCACCTTCATACTCCTGTCACAGATATCTAGAACCATATCCAGATCTTGATATATTAACAATATAGAGTGACGCATAATGAAACAAGAGAATTTAGCATCAAAAAACAACATAATGCAGTTAAAGAATCTTACAGGCCCGTAAACCTTCTCTTGAAAGGTACAATACCTTTTAAACATATTTTGAAACAGAAAGATACAGGTTGCATAATTTTAATTCTGTAAAGAGTTTTAAACAATATCTTACATTGCAATTGGAAAAAACAAGCAGCTATTGTGGCCAATGGCACTTTCCTTTACAAAGATACAACCTTCACACTGAGTGGCTTCAGTTCTTCGATATCCCTTAGAGCTGTAAACAATATACTTGACACTGTATCAACTCTAATGTTTACTCTGATATGTATTATATCTGTTAAAAACCCCAGTGGCGGCTTGAATGGAGTACTTACTGGTCTGTGGAAAAAAATTAGAAGAAATATTGCTTAATAAATTAGGCATCGTTGATGTCCTTGTCCTTTGACAAACTCTTTAATTTGCAAAAATCTGCATTTGAGGAGAAATCCCTCTAACTAAAATGGACAATTCATGAAACTGTTGCAGAGATGACTCCTGCCTCACCAAAGACATTAGGTCTGTGTTTATGTAAGTACTCTGAATGTGTATGTAGACAACTGCTTAAGTAAAATCAGATTTTACTTCTGAAACTTACTTTGCCAAACTCTACACATCTAAGAGGCATGCCTCAATATCTAATTTAATTTCTCAGACTAGGAGAGGAAGCAGGATGAAAAAGGTTAGTATGAAACATGGGGTCATGAGATAATGTAAGATAATAGAAATATTAACAGATAATAGATAATAGAAAGCAGTTGGTGTAAAGAAAACCATGAAAAAAAACCCAACCAAAAACCCTGAAGAAAACCATGGAAAAGACCAAGACCAAATGTGTAAAAAAATACACAGCACAGTAAGGAAGGTATAAAACAAAACAAAACAAAAAAAAGGTTTGTGTTAGAAGGGGCTTTAAAGATCATCTAGTTCCAACTCACCTGCCATGGGCAGGGACACCTTCCACTAGATCAGGTTGCTCAAGGACCCATCCGGCCTGACCCTGAACACTTCCAAGGAGGGGGCATCAACAACTTCTCTGGGCAACCTGTTCCAGTATCTTACCACCCTGACAGTAAAGAAGTTCTTCCTTATATCTGATCTAAATCTACCATCTTTCAGTTTAAAACTGTTACCCCTTGTCCTATCACTACACTCCCTGATAAGAGTCTCTCCCTGTCTTTCCTGTAGGCCCCCTTCAAGTACTTCAAGGCTCCTGTAAGGTTTCCACAGAGCCTTCTCTTCTACAGACTGAACAACTCCAACTCTCTCAGCCTTTCTTCATAGCAGAGGTGCTCCAGCCCTTGACCATCTTCATGGCCCTCCTCTGGATTGGGTTGAGCAGATCCATGTCTGTCTTACACTGGGGGACCTAGAAGTGAACCCAGTACTTCGGTGGGGTCTCACAAGAGTGGAGTAGAGGGGCAGAATCACTTGCCTTGATGTGCTGGCCATGCTTCTTTTGATGTAGCCCAGGATGCAAATGGCTTTCTGGGTTGTGAGCCCACGTTGCTGGCTCATATTCAGTTTTTCAGTCACCAACATCCCCAAGTTCTTCTCTGCAGGGTTGTTCTCACTCCACTCATTGCCCAGCCTCTATCTGTGCTTGGGATTGCCCAAACCCATGTGCAGGACCTTGCACTTGCCTTGTTGATCTTAATGAGGTTTGTATTGTGTCCACCACTCAAAATCCCTCCAAATGGCATTCCTTCCCACCAGCATGTCAGCATGTCAACAACCACATAGTTTGACATCCATGTTGCTGACAAAGATGTTAAACAGTACCAGTCTAATACCAACCCCTGAGAAACGCCACTCTTCAGTCATGTCCACTCAGACACTAAGCCATTGACCACAACTCTCTTGAGTGTGACCATTCAGCCATTTCCTTATCTGGCAAGTGGTCCATCTGTCAAATCCTTGTCTCTCCAATTTAGAGACAAGGATATCATGCAGAACAGTGTCGAATGCTTTGCACAAGTCCAGGTAGAATACATCAGTGACTCTTCCCTTACCCACCAACGTTATAACCCTGTTGTAAGAAAGCCACCAGATTTGTCAGGCATGATTTGCCCTTAGTGAAGCCATGATGGCTGTCACAAATCATCTCCTTATTTTCCATGTACCCTGGATCCACTCCGTGATCTGGCCAGACACAGAGGTGAGACTGGCCTGTAGTTCCCCGGGTCTTACTTTTTTTTCACATATTAAAAATGGTCTCTGTGTTTCCCCCTTTCCGTCAGCAGGAGCTTTACCAGCCTGCCACAACTTCTCAAACATGATGGATAGTGGCTTGGCAACTTCATCTGCCCATTCCCTCAGGACCCACAGATGTATCTCTTTGGGTTCCATAGGATTATGCACATTCAGGTTCCTCGGATGGTCTCAAACATGACCTTCTCCTGCAGCAGGTTGTTCTTCGTTCTACCAGTCCTTGTCTTTGTCATCTGCAACTTGGGTGGTGTGGCTGGAGCACTTGCTGGTAAAGGCTGAAGCAAAAAAATCATTGAGTACCTCAGCTTTCTCCACATCCCTGGTAACCAGGTCTCCCATTTCTTTCTGGAGAGGGCCCACATTTCCTCTAGTCTTCCTTTTATCACCAAGGTACCTACAGAAGGTTGTGTTGTTGCCCTTGATGTCCCTGGCCAAATTTAATTCTGTCAGAGCTTTGGCTTTCCTAACCTGATCCCTGACTGCTTGGACAATTTCTCTGTGTTTCTCCCAGGTTACTTGTTCTTGCTTCTATCCTCTATAGGCTTCCTTTCTATTCCATCTACCCTTCTTCACCAAGTTAGATACTAATTAATAGACTTGGCCAGAAATGACGCTTCATTCACATGAAAGGGACTAGTTGACTATCACAGGAATCATTACACAGTTAAGGAAGTGTAACATTGAGAATATGTCATGTTTTAAGTACAGTTCATACATACTATGAATGATTAGGCTTTAACTGATCAGCTTTGGAGAGGTGAATGCACAAAGGGAACTCTGAGTTTGTTTTAGTCTTGCTTTCTACGTTTATTAAAGATAAATCACATAAGGAATTTAAGATTTTTTTTCCATCTAGTTTAAGAAAAAACAAAACCACAGGCATAAAATTAAATACCAAGATTGGGAAAGTAAACATAGAGGCTTGATGTGGTCCTTTTCAGGTATGTATTATTTTACAGCTTTCCCTTCATATTTTTCACTGTTCCTATTTGGAACTCACAGGTTCTTTTAATACTTCTTTTGGACTGATGAGTCATTTTCAATGGGAGCAAGACAACTGCACATCAGGGCACCATTTTCTAAGATTTAAATAACTTACACTTGATTTATTTTAGCTATATGTCTTTTCATATACCAAGCACTGTTGTGAATACATTCCTTTTCATCCAATCACTTCATGTCATGGTGATAGAAATTTTCCAACCACATGAACTTCAATAGTATGCATCAGCTTCAGTGTAATAATTTAAATATTTGCCTAATGCTTATGTGTTGTTTCTCAAAATTCACAAGTAAAAAATATGTAATAAAAATGTACAGATCTGCTTCTGTCTTTAATTTCTGCTTGCATTACTTCCCACTGAAAGCATATTAGTACATTGAAAGAATAGACCGTAATTGTCCTAATACTGTTGGACTAGTTTAGAGAATCTTACAGAATCATGACAGAAAGCTTTAGAGCTTGTGAATAAAAGGTCTAGAGTTAAATTAAGGTTTTGGATATATTTTTGTTAGGGTTATGACCTTTGCAAAAACATACAATTCATTTTGCTCCATTGAGCTGCTACTCATCCATACTTTAATTATGCACTGAAAGGTGATAAATTTGTGCTGAATTCTTAACCTCCTACTTAGATGCAATCTTAGGGTGCTCAGTGCACTAAAAAGACTTGTCCCTTGGGGTGCTGCAGCACATACTTCCAGAATGGAGAGATTTCTGCAGCGTATCTTCATATCTCTACATATGCAGTAAATTACAAAGAACCTGGACCAGTTCTACCAGTTAAGAAAGTTATTAATATTCATTAAGTTAGTAATGTTATTAATATTGTGCCTAGTTTTACAGTTGTGATTGTGAACTTGATCTTACAGTGCTCTGTCTGTCATCTTCCGCTGACTAGCATCACCGACAAACCCAGTTCAAATTTCCCTCTTTATCACTATTATTTACGGTTTTGTTGTTTTTCATAAAAGCTTGTATATTTTTGTATAGAAAAAAGGTAACTGCTATATCAGCCCATATTTTTAAGGTTAGATTTTAGAATGGGCAAAATGTATCAGAATTTTATAAGCTTCCATAAATTTTTTTCTGAAATAATGATAAGAAACTGTGAAGCTTTATTATTTTGTTTTAAATAGTCAATATCTTCAACCTATTAAAAAATACATTTTTTTAGAATTGGTATTCTGAATCCTTCTCTGAGTGCGTAACTCTCCAGCATCTGAGTAAGGCAGGATAGTTTCATCTGAGAAATGTTCTGAACACTTCTGCAAAATTAATATTCACATAAGCGAAGGCAATCGACATTGCACAGAGTTAAACCACTAGCAGACTAAACAGCAGAACCAGACCATTCTGGCAGATTCAACAGTTTGTTTGAATTATCTTAGAAGAAGTCATAAAATAAATACATAACCACACACACATAATCAATACTTCAGAAAAAATTGGTTAGGAAACGGAGCAAATATAGAAAATTTACCCTATATGTGTCTCTGTAGTTCTGCCTTCACCACTGAACACACATCTAGCTGCTAGGATATCATCATAGCTAACATCTACAGGATGTTCTACTGGATAGAATGCCTGTAAGAGAGGATGATTCAACATAATTAGTGAAGCTAATCAGTCTCATTTATGTCAATACACCCACACATGAGAAAGACAGTGCCACACATCTGAAAAGTAATTTCAGAATGATTTTCGCATTGTAATCATGGTAATACTTGGGTGTATTCACTTCCAGGGGCACAACAACATGTACCAGTGGAAAAACCACAATACAAAACTGTGGGTACATGACTGCCAATTCAGCTTCTAAGTTTCAAATAAAGATAATTAAAATTTGCAGTTTCAATGAAAAAATCCAACCAACCTGTGGTAGTTGTGGACTCTGTCTACCAACCAATGTCCATTGACCATTTCTCACTCTGTATCCACTCACTACTTTACCTATAACAGACCAATAAGTATGTGAACATGAGAGATACTCCTAAAAAAATATGTTATAGTGTCAGCACTTTTTTCTGTTAAGTATTTGAAATTCCAATGTTGCAATAAAAATCTTACCTAGTTTGTGTGTATGAACTCTGTAGGCAAAAAGATGCATTGGAAACCTTTTGTAATGGCAGGCAATATCTGCATCAACCACTGTAATATGATGGCAATAAAAAAGAGAAATACATTATTTATCAGAGAAAAGTTACACTATTATACTTCATTGAGTGTGGTTTACCAAAGTTATACCTACACTGGACAATAGACTATTCCAAAAGATACCAGATAATATCTTACACTTCTGCAGTGTCTCTCTCAATACATTTGTAAAAAAAACCTAGCCAAATATAGTACAGGTCACTTAAAAATTACTGTGATGATGTACAAAATGGGGCTGAAACCCAGTAGTATTTTTTCCAGCATACACTACTGCTATTTAATGAAGTAAAATAATAATTTGCTTACAGACTACGTTGAGGGACATGTAAAATAAACATTGCTATGGTAAATAGTCTACTCAGCAGAAAATTAAAATAAACTGATGTAATTCTAAACTGAGGCAATTTATAACGAAGGCTTGATTTTAAGATCATACAGTTCTAGGTCCAGTCTTGAAGATTCAGGATTCAATGCAGACTTTGGCAGAGAACTGCTGTACACATCACGTCTGCAGGCTGGTGCTTGTGTTAGGAACAGTAACACTAGCTAAAGAAGAGCCTACAGAAATTCTTCCACTGATGCCACTCTGAGAGGTACTTGGGAACTGGCTGCATTTTTCCTCTCATAACAAACTTAATGCTTTACTTAACTACAAATTTGGGTGAACATGAGAAGGCACTTATCACCTGGAACAGGAAAGAACTGTTTTTTACTCCTCTTTCC
>NW_010408611.1:0-8582 GCF_000710305.1 Buceros rhinoceros silvestris | reverse complement strand
TCTTTCCCTCACCCCTCGAGTGAAAAAGTAAATTTCTGCATTGATCAAATATTTCAGGAAGGGGAGAAGTATTCGTTTGATATGTTTTCATACTGAAGAGCAAACTTTGTTAATTTTCAATTAAAATTAGAAAGGATTTCAACTTGCTGAATTCACTGAACAGTTGAAGTCAGCTGAGCATTTGACCACCTCATCCTATTTAGGTAACTAAACTGTAAATGGGACAAACAGTGTTCTCAGATATCTGATTTAAATTTCTGGTATATCATAGGAAAAATCAGTGTTCAACTTCCTTAATACAGAACATTCCATGCTAGCTTGAAGAAATGATAATGGATCTATCCAAGATGAATTTCAGATAAAATCCACTGAGGATTCTGAATAGAAACTGTTTGGAAACTTTGTTTTACAATTTATTTTCAGCATTTTGACCTTCTACCTAACAAGGAACATAAGAATAAAATTTTTAAAGAGCAGCTCCCTACTGTTTGAAATTAATTTATTAAAATTGAACTCTCAGTAAATCAAAAATAGCATGAATAACAAATGCAGATGAAGAAGAGTTAAAAAAATTTTATGGGGTTTATTGATGAGGGGGAATAAGAAAATAGGGTTTTTTTGGTAAAATATTAAGATGAAAATAAATCAAAGAAATACTCTTAAGAATCCTAGAAAACTCAGTATTGCACAGTTCATTATTGTTTTGTACAGCATTTTTTTCTACAACATTGATCACCTTTGCTGATGTAGACACCAGGAAATATGACACAACATTAAAATTGTAACTAATTTTTTCATCATCTGTTTAAGCAATTAATTTGTCCATCTACAATTCAGCAAGTCTGCTAAATTTTCTTTCACAATAAGCAGTAAAAATACATCAGATACTGAAATTATATAATCATTTTGTAGAACTATAACTCACCTTTCTCACCTGGTGGTATTACTGTGTTCACAGACATCATAAGATACATTCCAGCAATCAAAGGCTGCCTGCAATTCAAACCCAAGCTCTGCTAAACAAGTCCTTTATAAAAACCAACTGCAAGCAACACAATATGCGATACCATGTAACACCACTGATTACTTAATGCTGGATTACATCTGAAACTGGTCTACTGAGAAAGATGTCACATAGCACTTCCCTTTCGCTCCCTTTTCTCATACTGAGATGCAACTTTTAAAACATATTCTACAAAATATGTGAAATAAAACAACACAGTTATCTATGTAATTGCTGTCCTTGCCTGAGATTTCTAAATACAAAGCTCTTAAGCTGGATTAACTCAGTATGATAGTACCGTTTCATCACATTTCTTAGCAGAAATTAAAATTTTGCCAGCAGATGACACATGGATTCAAAATTCTTAATATTGTGAAGTATGTAATAGTTTCATTTCACATGTTTTCAAAGGAACCCATAGGAGGGGTTTCCATGTCTTCTGTTCTGATGAAAAAAATCATAATAGGTAAGCATTTCTAACGATACTTACTTTTGATGTGTCAGATGTAAAGTCACACCAGAGCAGTCCTTGTGTTTATCTGTACAAATCACAAAAGTTTAATCATTAGCAACTGAATCCATGCAAAATTATTCCACATTAATAATGTTCTTCTGTTTTATAAAAAATACAAAGTAAGTTTTATTCTTACTGTTTGCAGTAAAACTTCCATATTGTGTAAACATTACTCAAATTTGCACAAACCTGAACATGACAGTGCTGCAGTTCTAGTGAAATCCTAATACAGAGTAAAACTATGGCGGATGAAAAATGGCTTTTTTTCACACTAGATCTTTATGAACTACCATCTGAGAGATCAAACAGTGTCATTTCTACAATAGTAGAAAAAATTTATTTGCCTCAAACAATTTTGTATTTCAACAGAAGTTAGAAGAATGAAAGATTTGTGAAAAAGCAACGATTTTAGCCTGTAATAATGAAGCAGCCAGAAATCCTTGTACTAAATTCAAGGATATATGTTGATACACCAATACAAACAGTGTCCTGTTTAACATTGGATACGCTAGACAGATAGCAAAAATAATTCATTTGTTCGTGTACGGTATCAGCTTTATCTAATATGTTTGACATTTTAATGTAAAAATACTATTGTCTTGAGAGTTACTTAATTTTAGTTGCTAATCTGTAAGTTCAATCTTCATTCTTTTTCAGTAAAGTTTCCTTTTCTTATATGAAAAATAGTTGTAGTTAGATGATGGATATAACTCCAAAGCAAGTAAACAGAAAATGCTCTAACAGTATATGTTTCAGTTAAGAAAGAGAACAGAGCAGCTATGGATCTGCTGACAACAGGTAAGCTGTAAGAGATTTTCATCCCATCAGTAGCTAAATTCCAAACTAAAAATCCAGTACACTTGAACAGAAGATAATGAGTAGATAATGACTAGAGTGGCAAAAACAGGGAGACTTTACTGATTAAAAAGGACCTGTTTTGTTTTTCAAACATCAGCTATTTCATTCTCACTACATTTCACTATTAAGGAGTAATATTTATTCTAGTTTTTGCTATCACTTATACTAGAACTTAATTTCAATATGTTCACAAAGTAGACAGACACTATTTTTACAAAATGTGTAAATTGGTGCATATGTTATGCAAGTGAAAAAGTTACTGACTGATTTTCACTATGTTCTCATAAGGTTCATCATCACAGCATCTGAGAATTCTAAGTTTCTGCAGCTCTGTGTGTCCCAACAGACACTTCTGTATTTAAAAATCTGAATTGGTAAATCACAGTTGTTCCTTTACAAATAACAAAAGTTTTCACTATATACAAAAAAAGAAAAATTAGAACAGACTACTCACTCATTGCAATGAATGTTTGGAAAGCAACTCTTGAGAATTTTTGGCTATTCATGTAACAAAGCAGAATTAACATTGTTACGAAGTTTTCTCTACAGCAATTTTAATGGAAGTTTGGAAATGCTTGCTTTCTCTCAGAACATTTTACTTTATTACTCGAAGTAATAAAATTTAAAATTTAAAATTTTAAATGCAGTTGATAGTTTTGTGTCTCAGTTTTGCAGTTTGCAGTTGAAATTCTTACAGGGGACACGTACAGGACAACCACGTAATCAGGCCAGTCAGCACAGGTTTATGAAAGCAGGTCCTACTTGACTAACCTGATCTCCTTCTGTGACAAGGTGACCCGCTTATTGGATGAGGGAAGAGCTGTGGATGTTGTCTACCTGGACTTTAGCAAAGCTTTTGATACAATTTCCCACAGCATTTTCCTGGAGAAACTGGCGTATAGCTTAGATGGGAGAGCTCTCACTTAGTAAAAAACTGGCTGGATGGCCAGGCCCAAAGAGTAATAGTGAATGGAGTTAAATCCAGTTGGCAACTGTTCACAAGTGTTGTTTCCCAGAGTTGTTGTGCTCTTTAATATTTTTATCAACGGTCTGGATGAGGGGATCGAGTGCACCGTCAGTCAGTTTGCAGATGACACCAAGTCAGGTGGATGCGGTGATCTCCTTGAAGACAGAGAGGCTCTACAGAGGCATCTGGAGTGGCTGGATTGATGGGAAAAGGTTTAACAAGGCTAAGTGCTGGGTCCTGCACTTTGGTCACAAACCCACCATGCAATGTTTGGGGAAGTGTGGCTGGAAAATTGTCTGTTAACAAAGGACCTGGGGGTGCTGGTTGACAGCTGCCTGAATCTGAGCCAGCAGTGTGCCCAGGTGGCCAAGAAGGCCAACAGCATCCTGGCTTGTATTAGAAGTAGTGAGGCCATCAGGAGGAGGAGGGCAGTGAGTGTCATGTATTCAGCCCTGCTGAGACCACACGTGGAATACTGTGTTCAGTTTTGGGACCCCCACTACAAGAAGGATACTGAGGTGCTGGAGCGTGTTCAGAGAAGGGTAAAGAAGCTGGTGAAGGGTTTACAGAATAAGTTCTGAGCGGCTGAGGGACTTGGGGTTGTTTAGCCTGGAGAAAAGGAGGCTGAGGGGTGACCTTATTGCTCTCTACAACTCCCTGAAAGGAGGTTGTAGTGAGGTAAGGATTAGTCTCTCCTCCCAAGTAACAAGTGACAGAATGAGAGGAAATGGCCTTAAGTTGTGCCAGGGGAGGTTGGATATTAGGAGAAACTTATTTACAGAAAGGGTTGTCAAGCACTGGCACAGGCTGCCCAGGGAGGTGGTGGAGTCCCTGTCCCTGGAAGTGTTTAAAATACGTGTAGATGTGGTGCTGAGGGACATGGTTTAGAGACCCTGGCAGCGCAGAGCGAACAGTTGGACTTGAGGATCTTAAACATCTATTCCAACCAAAACTGTGAAAACTTCACAATCTTGTCTTTTAAATGCTGCTGAAAAACTATCCCAAAACAATAAAACCAAACCTGTCATATGCTAAACACAAGTGCTGTCTGAAAAATCTAACCCTTGCTATGTCACAGTGTCTCTTTTAAAAATGGCATGGCAGGAGGAGGGAAGTGACTGCAATATATTTCAGTTTGCCAATGTTGAAGTGTTTTCACGCTATTTAAATTTTCAGAGCATTGAAAAAAATTCATTCAGTATCTTCATCTAAATTGAGCAATTTCAAAATGAACTGAAGGCACTAGGAAAATTATTACTGCTACCATACAAGGCAGTCACATGAATCAGTATCAGGAGAAAAATAAATCACCATCTGGCACAAGAATCTGCAGTGCTGTATCAAAAGTAAAATAATGGATGGATACATTGGTCCAGACTCTCAAGAAATTCCTAGAGCACGTTATAATTTTGTCTGTGGTTGTATTTAGCCATGACTGAGTCAAACATTTTTCTAACAACTAGAAATGCCTGTTAGAAATGCTGTTTCTTTGCTTCTCCTTCTCTACAGCTCACCTCCTTGAAACACCCAAAGCTGCTGAAACCTCCACCCATGAATGCTGACTGCAGTGAGGCCACAGTGGTTCCTGTGCAAACTTTTTGAGCTTCACTGCGTGACCTAAGCAAAAATATCCCTAAACAACTATACAAAATCTCAAAGTCTGCTTTCCAGTCTGTTAGCCCAGCTTATCTAGCTACTTTGATTTCTTTATTTCAGCTAGTCAGGAAATATCCACCGCTGAGGGACAAAGAAGTTACTAGTTACTACTTGTCAAGCAGCAAAGACTGGAAAACTCATTTTTATGTACCTCAGAAACAGGTTCAAATGAAAGCTGATGCAGAGTTTCCAACTCACGTGAAACTAGAAGCTACGCTTATGACTGCTTTTTGTGTAGTGTGCAAATATAACAAAATCATATTAAATATTCTCTGCTTTTTTTTTACCTGTGTCAAACAAAATCAATGGTGCATACTGAAGCTTAACACTGGCTTCAGATTTTAAAAAAATGGTACATGGCAAAGTTATAATGGTAATTCCAAGATTAACTGCCAATAAACGCTTAAATTAGTTTAAAAGGATCATCTATACTTTAGAAATACTCAGTTTGTTAAATAAAACACTCATAACTCAGAAGTAAATTTATTCTAAACAGAAATGCTCTCTTTCTGTAGGCTGATTTTGATAAAACTTCCAATGTGAGTCTGACAGGCTTCCTCCTAGTCTGTCTGTTCAGATCTACATCCTAAACTCTTCAGTTTCATGTGTAATAATGTGCCATATAATTTGAGACTTCTAGGGCTTCCTAGATGCTTCAAATATTGTGGAGTTTTACAGAGAATTAGAAAAATAAACATGCGTTAAAGCCTGCTTTGTTTACCCTCTGGATACATGAATTAGAGAATATTTATTCAGCTTCTTCATTGCTCCAGATAAGACTAGAATTCAAATGACAGCTTATAATTCACATAATTATGAGAAAACAGTTATTTTTAAGACTTCTACCAGCTTGGTGGCCAAAAACGATTATTCTTCCCAACCAAAAAAACCCCGAACAAATCCAACACTAACACCCATAACACTCTCACAAAAGCACCTATCTCTGAAACACTATATATAATGTGGGTAACATCATTCTTGCAGGGAATGATAGCAGGAAGAAATAAATCTATTCTCACTGAAGATGTGGGGGTTAAGAAAAGAACCTGAGATCATAAATATTCTGCATGACTTGTGTAAAAAGAGAGAGAGAACAAGAAAGAGAATGAGAAAGGAGCCAAAGTTGAACAAAAATTCAAGAATTCCGCAAAAGTTTTCTCCAAACATACTGATGAAAATCATTAAATGCTTCAAATTATTAAATGCAATAGTTACACACAGAGAAACCAAGAATGTGATTACCTTTCATACAGAACAAGTTAAATGAGATTACTATGGATAAATTCTATTACTTAGATTCTTGGGGATAACGTCTATATTCTTACGTGTCCTGGAAAGGACTGAGATAATAGTATGGTAGGTTAGAAACAACATTAGTCCTTGTTTATAGGGAGAGTAGGAAAACAGAAATTCTAGGGACTGGAAAACAGCCCCAGATTCTTCAGAATCAGATCTGAAGGCATTATATGGAACAATAAACCAAGAACGGTATGACAAGTGCACTCTATATCCCCACAACCCAAACTGAAAGTTGACTGATCTTAAGATGCCTAGATTTACTTTTATTTGAATCTGAACCCTAAAGACTTACAGACAGACAAATTCCTGAAAACTTTTAACATGTTACATAACTGTATCTACTATCAATCACAAAAACAAACCAAAATAATTTTTGGTTTTCCAATATAAAAAGTAAAGAAAGTCAAATAGACAATTACTATTTTTCTGAGATGGCTCATTGCACATACTCCCAACTTTTTTTTAGAATTTATTTTTTGTTTTACAGTTTATTTTAGACAACATGCAATAAGATTTATTTTGTTACCTGAGCATAAAGCACATGTCTAAATATGAATACTTAGCTCTGAATTATAGCTAAGGAGGGAGGGGAAACAAAATTAGTTTAGTTACTGGTTAATGAAATGAAGAAATATCCTTTTTACAGAGTTGAAAATAAGAGATGATAAATATTAACTATGACAATTTTCAAAAAAAAATTTATAGGAAGTAGAATTGGCTGCTAATACTTAAATAATTACTACCTCAAGACAAGTGTTGCATATTTGGAATAACATCTAAGTCAGAAAATTAAAGTCTGAACAGCGCATCTGAACCTTTGATGTGCTACTGAAAGCATAACAAGTTAACTGATTATATTTCATCATTTTTTGTGTTCTGAATTGCAGCAACTACATACACTTACATATAAACTGTAATGACTATTTTCTTACACTTTGACAAGGCACAGTTACAAACAGACATCTCATTCATACAAAAAAGCTCCCTTTAAATAATTTCTAAGTTTAAAAATAGCTGTAGCAACAATTGGGTAAGCAAACAATAGCCAGCTCAATGAACGACCTGCAGCTAGACCTCCAAGTTGAAGCACTTTGCTTTTAATAACACTGGAAAATCAATACATTGTGGGATCAGCTTTGAGATTCATTAACTCAATAAATACAGTCACTTATGACGCTTTTGTCAAAGAAGCACACCAAACAAAAAGTGTTTGGCAAGAAGACGTTGAATTAGACAGCCTCTTGAGCCTCAACTTACAACACTGAGGACACCAAACTAGAAGGAGTGATTGATATCCAGAGGGACCTCAAGAGGCTGGAGAAGTGGGCTGACAGCAACCTCATGAAGTTGAACAAGGAGAAGGAAGTGCGAAGTCCTGCACCTGGGAAGAAACAACTCCAGTCACTAGTACATGCTGGGGGCCACCCAGCTGGCATGAAAAGAAAGGCCTTGGAGGTCCTTGTGAATATCAGGCTGAACATGAGCCAGCAAAGAAGGATAATGGTATACTCAGCTGCATTAGCCAAAGTATTGCCAGCAGGTCAGGGTAGGTGATCCTTCCCCTCTACTCAGCACTGGTGAGGCCATACCTGGAGTACTCTGTCAAGTGCTGGGCTTCCCAGAACAAGAGGTACATGGACATACTGGAGAGAGCCTATCAAAGGCCTGCCATGATGGTGACGGGACTGAGCATCTCTCCTAAGAGCTGGAAATGTTCAGCCTGAAGAAGGCTCAGGGGGATCTCATCAATGTGTATAAATACCTGAACGGAGGGTGCACAGAGGACAGTGCTAGGCTTTTTTCAGTGGTGCCCAGTGAGCACAAACTGAAACACAGGAGGTTCTCTCTGAACATTAGGAAACTCTTTTTCACTGTGAAGGTGACTGAGCACTGCCATGGGTTGCCCACAGAGATTGTGTGGTCTCCACCCTTGGAGATACCCAAAAGCCACCTAGACATAGTCCTGGGCCACTGGCTGTAAGAGGCCCTGCTTGAGCACAGTCAATGGACCAGATGACTTCCAGATGTCCCTTTCAATCTCAACCATTTTGTGATTTTGTAAAACACTCACTGACAACAACAGCAGACTGCAATACTTGAAATGACTGTTTCATCTTAAAAAAAAAACAAAGAAACCAACCAAAACCAAACCACTGTCCTGGTTTTAAGATAAAACCAGTTGGTTTGTTTCGATTGACACAGATGCAAGCCAGTTACTGCCCTCCTGTACATCACTACATCTTACTGGTTATGGAGGTTCTTAGCAGGACAATGTCTTTTTAAAA
>NW_010408610.1:0-23138 GCF_000710305.1 Buceros rhinoceros silvestris | reverse complement strand
TTACCTCCCCATAACTAGTTATTTTCCCACAAGTAGTTTACAGGTCTGTGTGATATATTGGGTTTTTTCCCCCAGATTCACAGGTCCGTGCACTGGTATGATTAGATAACACCAGTTAGTGAATTGCTACCCTGCTATCGGTATCCACCAAATTCTGTGCCCCAGCTTATGCGTCAGATATGCCTGATACAAATGGGTGGATGCCAAAGAAAAGCCCACAGTACATCTCAGTCCCACAAAGACTCTGGAGCCATCAGAGTCCGTGTCTTGGATTTCCTCGTGACCACAGGGGTCAGTCTGCACCAGGCAGCTTAGAGGTCCTGGGACAACGCTGCATCTGACTTCTTGCTACATGCACCCCCAAACCAGGGGAGGTGAGAATGCTGCTATTAATGAGTTTGTAATAAATTGATGACATAGAACAGAAAATTAGCTTGCTAAATATGACAAGGCCTTTGAAGCCCAGACTGAAGGACCCAGGCCCTTGTTGTTTGTTTTCAGGACCATGAAATCCATAGTTTCCCATTTGAAAAGCAAGTAAGACTGACTGGGTTTTCAGGGAAATTCTGGTTCTGGTTTCAAGTTCTGCTTTAAACAAGATGTTTTGTAACAAAGGAGGAGATATAGTTTGCAGCTGTATGAAAACAATGCATAAAAATGAGAAATTAAACTCAGAAAATATTTTCTTAGCCTCAATGATGTCATTCACAAATCTCTTCCAACTAATTTTTCAACTAATTGTTTTACTTCCAAACCTTTTTCATTAATATTAAATGGAGACCAAACCAACTGTTTTATATCCATGGCAGTTACATATAACTTGCATCAATGGAGATTTTCCTTCCCCTCTCTCTTCTCCCAGCTCACTCTATTATATCGTCAAAATTCCCCACCAAAGAATGTACTTCTGCCTCTGAGATTTCTGCTCGCTTCCCTCCAGCTGAGAGGAGGAATTTGCCAACACTTTTACCTTTCTCTCTCTCCTAATCTAACTGGTGTCGGTAGATGCCAAAGGTAGCTTAGTTATTTTATACTTTTCCAGTTTTATCTGCCGATAGCCTGTCATTCTTTGTGTAGACTTGGGTGCCTGCAGAACAGTACATTTGTTCTTCTACAGTCCAACAAAACCAGACAAATGGAATGCTGCAAATATACTAATAAATTCCCCAAATAAATGAAACTTTGAGAGAGGTCACTCAGAAATAGCTTCAATTCCAGTAGACCTTGTATTAATGACTCAAAATCGTACACAGCCAATTAAACCAGTAGTTCATGCTGAGATAGATAGATACAGAGATGGGGACTGCTGGCTATTTTTTGTGAATATTGACTTTCCTTCCAGGAGATCTGTCTTCTCTTTCCAGACATCCCCCACGTTTCTGGTGTGATGTGGAGCAAATCATCCTCTCTCTTTGGTTTAAAATTTCCCATTCCTTAGAATAAGGACCATCATAGGCTGTCCTTTGTAAAATGCCTTGAAATCCATGAACGGAGTCAGGCCTTGCCCTGAAAAATCACCACCAGTATGCATTTACAGAGACAATTCTAAGAGCTTCAGGATGTTATCCTGAAATTATGCAAAAAAAGAATGCAGGAGTACTCTGGTTAGATAAAGTTGTCTGAAAAGGCTTATTCCCAGGTCATGGACAATTAGCCTGTTTTTTAAATTCAGGTTTTGCCCAAATCATACCCAGCTCAGAAATTATTAATATTTTCTTCAAGTGGGAAGTTCCAAAGGAAAAAAATAAAATAATCAGAAATACCAAGGAATGATGGCTTCAAAACGAGTTACATTCCCAAGTGAATCCTGCATTACAGACAATGGGTACCTCAGGTGGAGGGTAAGGAGGAAAAGAAATCTGTAGGATGCCTGAAGAGAACCAGGCACGACCTGTGTATTTAAATTACCGTTCCTCTTCTGTTTGTGTTTTACCCTAACGCTTAGCCAAAATTCAAGGTTCTGTAGTCATTTTCCGTTAGAAAGAGAATTTAATGATAGGAGAGGTGGGTGTCTTTGACACAGCTCTGCTTGTTTACACATAATGTACAAAACCTTGCTTCCTCGGAAAAGGCAGAAACCACCAGGCTGGAGACAGCTTCTCAGAAGGGGGTCTGGCGTGGCCAGCCGCCAGCGCTCAGCTCAGCAAGATCCCAGGAGACTTTCCCAGCACCATCTTCCCTGTGCTTATTCACACTGTAACTTACGCTTGCCTTTGCCATATCTCTCAGATATGCAGGTTCTCCTCGGCTGCCTGCACAGAGGCATCACCCAGGCGGCAAGTGTTGCACCTTGAGGTCTCTCTCAAAGCCCCCACTACTGGGCCCAGCACTGAATTAACACTGAATTAACATTATTTTCTGATAATTTCAGGAAAAAGTACAATCTGAAAGGAGAAGATAAGAGAACCTTCAATTTACTTTCTTTACCATAGAAAAAAGCCATCAATGTGAGGGCATTTGTTGTCCTGGGCCTGGCTGCTGCTTTGAACGTCTGAGACTGGTGATTTTCAGGAGCAGACTCCGGAAGGTAACAATTCATCACATGCCTGCCGCAAGAAATAGTGATGGCGTGGGCGGCATGGGGGTGAGTAAAGGTGATAAGTAACACAATGGTGGTATGCAGACGCCAATGACATCTCTGCTTGGCCCAGCTGTCACTGCCAGACTCAGCCTCCTCACCATTCCTGTCACAAGCTGAAAGGTCTCTCTTGCTGTAACAAGTCTTCTTTTCAACTTCCATCACAGAATCTCACACCAGGCAACATGCATTAACTCAGTGTAAATTACAATAATAAAATTGGAGTATATATGTTAGTTCCAGCAGCAAAAAGTCTGCTATTAGTCAGGAAGGAGAAACTAGAAAAAAAATTGAGAGGTCTTTGTCATTATCTAATTTGCCATCAACCCTTGATTTCTCCAAGTGAGGTTGTAGGCTCTGAGGTAGATCATTAGGGCTCCTTCCCTCTTTTCTGTAGTATAGATCTCTGCACTACAGATGAGCGAAGCTGGTATTGGAACCTGTAGGGATGCCATGAGCTCTAGCGAATCCATAGAGATTTTATGGAGGATAGCCCCAGGCACATGATCAAAAGAGCAGAGTGAAGGTGATGCTCAGTCTTTGGAAACATCAAGAATAGCTGGAGTTTCTTGGAAGTGCTGAGCTTTTTCCTACATTTCCTCATCTCTAACGAGCAAGAGTACTTCTGTCAGATATTGAGTTTAGATTTAGACTGCAGTGTTTTTCACTCCTTTGTTACAAAAGTCAAATAGATTTAATGTCCAGACCTGTAAAACCTCTGCAGCGAAACAGGAAAAAAATGAAGCAACAGAATGAAGACTAGTTAATGGGACTGTACGCATGAGTGGCCTGTAGGGTTTTCTCATTAACTGCTCTGCTGATTTATGTTGTTGTCATCACAATCTTTTTCTATTATATTTCATTATCTTCAAAGAATACTGTTGATCTTTTAGATTGAAATTTGTTTTCTTGGGAGTCATTGCCCTCACCGAAGGACAAGCATGATATTCCTGGGTAACCTGTAATGCAGTTTTCTACCTACAGCTACCAGCTCATGTCCACTGGATCTACATCACCATGCCCAGAATCTGGGGAATGGTGAACAAGGTGACTTCAAAACACTCACATCTACACCAAGCCTTCAGATAAAAGTCAACCAACCACCTTTGTGTGTGACTGAGGAAGGGAAAATCCAGGCACCTCCCTCCCTGGTTCAGGAAGGGTTGAAAACAGCTGCTTCTGCTGGGGTTCTTGCTCGTGCCTCTGAGAGCAGCCCGAAGACGGCCTGCCCAGGGGCATGAGTGCACACATTGCAACTAATCACACTCTGTACCTCAGACTGCAAAAGCAAAGAGCAATTAATCATCATTTCACCTTGCCAAGTAAGTAAATACTACTACCCTCATCTTACATATAGGAAAAATGAGTCATCAAACTGTCACAGAAAGAGCTGGGGCCACTGCCAGGATCAGGAAACGGATAATCCAAACTGTCCGGTGTGCTAGCTTTCATCGTGCTTCACTCAGACAACAAAACTGATCTCCCACTGAGTCAGTCTAGAGCTAGCTCCTCTGGAACAGGCAAGGGCAGCAGCCAACCTGTCCTGATGCCCCGTGGACTGCCTGGGGCAGCCAGACCCTGCTTTTTGCCAGGACAACATTGCACTCACTAAGTTTTGGCTTCTTGTAACTTGTTCTTTGCTTGTTCAGAGGAATTGGGGTCTCAAGGTAGTTCTGCGGGTTTCTGGTTGCTTCTATAGTAGCAAAATAGCAGGTACAATGCCTGACAGTGACAAGCTTTGAAGACCGGCTAATTTTCATTTTCATTTAATTTTCAAATTTCATATGTGTGCATACAAAAGGTGATGATTATAAGCTTCTCATTGAAAAATAAAACCAATAGCCTGGAATTTCCTTAAACTCAGAGGCATCACAGTAGATACTTCACAGGTCCTGCAGCTGATCCTGGGCTTTTCAAAGGCAGATCAATACAAAATTCTTGCTCCTGTTGTTATAACTGAGTTCACCCTACAGGCTCAGTGCTTGCAGGCCCTCGAGACTGCCTGTCTTGAAATAAGCACGCAGGTATTGTTCAGCTTGCAGCACTTTCCTCTCACAACAGAACAAAGACAGAAAATATAATGAATGAATAAATAATTTAAAAACCCCAACATCAAACTTAGCAGAGAAAACAAGATGCTTGGCCAAATCTAGTTCTCTGGGGAGCTGACAGTTGATTTACCCTACTAACACATCAGTGATTCTCTGTGCTACAAAAGAACTATGTGGTTCACCTTGTTCACTCGCGGGGTTGGTGCTGAAATCCCCTAGGCATACGCTCAGGAAGGGATCCTTTTATCAAAGAAGCTTTGCTCTTTGCACCACAAGTGTTGTATGTAGCTGAAATTGCCCCTCCATTATACCCTCCAATGGGATTGACCGTAGCGATGTGGTAATGGTGTGCTGACAGCTGATTTTAGCCCCGGTTTGATGGGGTAAGGCAAACACACAGAGATTTTGGCACTTACTTTCAGGAGGGCTAGTATCAAGGAGTAGGTTTCTGTGGACACTGCTAGCTCAGTGGCAAAACTTTGCTGATCCAAGTTCAAGAGACTAGTCTCAAGGAGGACACTGTATTAGGATGCTGGAAGAAAAGGAAGGAGGGTTCAGAGGCTGAGGCTGCTGGCCCAGCAGCAGCAATTAGAGCTCACCATGGTTCTGAGGTTGCGTAGACCAGCTGTGACTCCAGCTGTGTGAGGAAACAAAAGTGCACTAGAGCAAAAGGAATATGAGAAAGAGACAAAGATCTGAGTCTGGCTGGAAGAGTCCATCTCCAGACAGACCCAGCACGTGTGAAGGTGGTGTTTATATGCACAAGGGCAGAGGGGACAGATTTGGTGCTTGCAGCTGGTGAGGGAAGGCAATAAGTTCTTTCCAGAAAGTAAAAGGATAGCCTGTTCTGCATTAAAAAAAAAGAGAGAAAGAAAAAAGGAAACCAGGAGAATTTCCACGCTGGACTGTCTTATTCTACTGGTGCAAATACCTTTGTGTCCATTAGCAAAAAAACTGGAAGGTCCATCTGCTTCCAACCAACACACCAACATCTGCTCATCCAACCTCACATGCTCTTACTCCACGTCCCCTCATTTTACCACATTGTAGAAAGGGAGGAGGATGGAGAAATCCAGCGGATTTACTCTAATCCCTGCATGCAGCTTTGGGTCTGCTTTGTATCGTCTCAGAGCCACCCCTTGTCTATATAAACAATACCCTGTGCTGAACGGGCAATTCTGTACAGCCCGTGGAGAAGAAAAAGGAGAGAAGAAAGAGCAGTGAGAAACAGAGACTGCATATAGTTTAGGGAAGAATAATATAATAGTGGCACAGTTAGCATTTTATGCCAAAAAAATCCCAGCAGTTTTCTTGGCTTTTTACTAGAACTTGCTGAAGTTAGGAGGAAGAGAGCAATTTTACAGACTCTGACACGCTTAGCCAAATGATAGAGCAAAAGGCTTGGAAAAATACCTTTCACATTCAAATGTACAAAATAATACATCTTGTGGTTTGTATCAGCCTGGCGTTCTACATGCCTAGGATTTAAATGTAAATCTTTGCCAGACACGGGGAGTTTTTGAGGGTGTTAATCACATAGCCCTTTTTACAGTGTGCAAAGTGATGTGAAATCACTGGGGAGCATTAATACATTGCAGGGAGAGTTCCAGGTTAGAAGTCTGCAGTTTGCAGCACTGCTAAGACATATAAATCACTTCAGCTACGGTGGAACGTGATGATTTGAAACCATCGGGTTTGGAAGTGGAAAAAAGACATGATATGAAAGATTCAAACCACTTTGAATACACTGAGTCCAATCCTACAGCTCTGATTGAGACATACTCCACAAACATCAAAATACAAGCTGCAAGATCAAACACTTCCTGCTGGAAAACTTCCAGTAAAACTTACCCTTTCTAGCTCTGCATCTGTTTAGAAACACTCAGAAATTGTACAGCAGTTTGCACTCGGCTTAATCACCTGCTGTTGTGCAAACCGAGCACAAACACCTTTCCTGATCGAATAATAATTGTACATCATTTTGTCATCTTTGTGAGGTGCAAAGCCATGGTGAACAAATGCTTTGTTCTGCAAGGAGAAAGAAGTTGGAGAGACAATTTTTTTCCTTCCACAAGATTGCCAGGCTGTAATAGTCATTACGGTGGGGTCTACTACAGGCCTCTATAGACAGATAGAAGCACCCCCACATTCACAAGCCCTGGTCCTCATGGGGGACTTCAACCACCCCAATATCTGTTGGAGGAACAACACAGCAGGGCATAAACAATCCAGGAGGTTCCTGGAATATGCTGACGATAACTTCCTTCTCCAAGTGATAGAGGAGCCAATGAGGAGAGGTGCTACGCTGGAACTTGCTCTCGCCAACAAGGAAGGGCTGGTGGGGAATGTAAAGCTCAAGGGCAGCCTTGGCTGCTTGGGCCTCTTTGGGGATCTGCTTGGTAGAGTACCATGGGATAAAGCCTTGGAGGAAGAGAGGCCCAAGAAAGCAGGTCAGTATTCTAGGATCACCTCCTCTAAGCTCAGGAGCGATGCATCCCAACAAAAAGGAAGTCAGGCAAAAATACCAGGAGGCCTGCATGGATGAACAAGGAACTCTTGGACAAACTCAAACACAAAAAGAAAGCCTACAGAAGGTGGAAGCAAGGACAGGTGGCCTGGGAGGAATACAGAGAAATCGTCCAAGCAGCCAGGGATCAGGTTAGGAAAGCCAAAGCCCTGACAGGGAATGTCAAGGGCAACAAGAAAAAAAATTCTACTTTTATCCGGTGATAAAAGGAAGGGAAAAAGTGGGTCCTCTCCAGAAGGAAACGTAAAACCTGGAGACCTGGGAATATAGAGAAGGCTGAGGTACTCAGCAGCTTAAAAGACATGGTTTAGGGACCCTGGCAATATAGGGTGAACAGTTGGACTCGATAATCTTAAAGGTCTCTTCCAAGCAGATGGTTCTGTGATTCTGTGTGACTTTTTTTGCCTCAGTCTTCATTAGTAAGTGCTCCAGCCACACCACTCAAGTCACAGCAGGCAAAGGCAGGGACTGGGAGAATGAAAAACCACCCACTGTAGGAGATCAGGCTCAAGACCATTTAAAGAACCTGAAGGTACACAAGTCCCTGGGACCTAGTAAGATGCAACCACTGGTCCTGAGGGAAGCAGCAGATGAAGTTATTAAGCTACTATCCATCGTATTTGAGAAGTTGTGGCAGTCCAGTGAAGATACCACTGACTGGAAAAGGGGAAACAAACCCCCCATTATTAAAAAAAGAAAAAGGAAGAGCCAGGGAGCCAGTCAGTCTCTGTGTCCAGCATGATCATGGATGGGGTCCTCCTGGAAACTATGCTAAGGTACATGGAAAATAAGTAGGTGATTGGTGACAGCCAACACACTAGGGGCAAATTATGCCTGACAAATTTGGTGGCCTTCTGTGACAGAGTTACAGCATTGATGAATAAGGAAAGAGCAACTTCTATCATCTACTTGGACTTGTGCAAAGCCTTCAACACAGTCCTGCACAACATCCTTGTCTCTGAATTGGAGAGACATGGATTTGACAGATGGACCACTTGGTGGATAAGGAATTGGATGGACAGTGGCACTCAGATGGCTCGGTGTCCAAGCTGAGACTAGTGACTAGTGGTGTTCCCCAGGGGTTGGTATGAGGACTGGTGCTGCTTAGCATCTTTGTCAGCGACATGGACAGTGGGATCAAATGCACCCTCAGCAAGTTTGCTGACACCAAGCTGTGAGGTGCAGTTGACATGCTGGAGAGAAGGGATGCCACCCAGAGGGACCTTGACAGGCTTGAGAGATGGGTCCTGCACAGGAGTCGGGGCAATCTGAAACACAAACACAGGCTGGTCAGAGAAAAGACTGAGAGCAGCCCTGCAGAGGACTTAGGGTTGTTGGTTGATGAGAAGCTCAGTGTGCCCCAGTAATGAGCGCTCGCAGCCCAGAAATCCAACCATATCCTGGGGTGCATCAAAAGAAGCATGACCAGTCGGTCAAAGGAGGTGATTCATGCCCTCTACTCTGCTCTTATGAGACCTCAGCTGCAGTACTGTGTTCAGCTCTGGGACCCCCAACATAAAAAGGACATGGACAGGTATAGAGGAGAGGCATGAAGATGATCAGCGACATGGAGTTCCTCTCCTGTGAAGACAAGCTGAGAAAGTTGGGTTTGTCCTGGAAGTGCTCAAGGCCAGGCTGGGTGGGGCTTTGAGCAACCTGATCTAGTGGAAGGTGTCCCTGCCCATGGCAGTGGTGTTGGAACTAGATAATCTTTAAGGTGCAGTCCAACCGGAACCTTTCTGTGATTCTATAATAAGCAGAAAAAGATGGAAAGATGAAGGAAACTCAGAAAATTGTGTAAGTTACATAAAATGGAAGTAGAAAAAGAATGGAAGCACAGCAGCTTCATTCCTATGAGCAACATCAGCCAGAGACTAGGAAAACATTATCATCTTTACCATCTTGACCTCTAACCTTGCTTACAGGCAGTCTTGAGAACTGGAGGGAAAACACAGCTTGCATCCAGTTTACACATTACTGGAACTGCACTGTCTGAGACCTAGTACTGCGCTAATAGGAAATGCTAAGAAGGGAAAGCTCTGAAAAGGATTTAGGAACAAACAGCTGTCAACTGGTGGTGTTCAGTAAGATGTAGTGACACCAGATCAGACAGGATGGGTTTAAACACAACACTTGCTTCTAAAACCCATTGTATCCACAGAGAAATGAATAAAATTCATTTCTAATTTTACTGAATTTCTAAGCTTACCAAAACTGTTCTTCTGAAGAAGTTTCCCTGCCTTTTGCCATGATTTAGCTCAGCAGTAAGGATGGTTATCTGAGCAAACTGGCCTTCTATGTGCAAGTTGTGAGGAGTTCCAGATTTAGTTTGTTTAATTTTTGCTATTGCAAAAGATATTTGACCTTTTTTGGAGGAGCTTAGTTGCCACCTCTGCCTTGTAGCAAGCTCTTGCAAATCTGGAGGGGAGTGGTGACAAGTGCTCTGCCTGCCTGGCACGGCGCTCCATTCAAGCTGCACAACAAACAGCATTTTTCAGGTTGCTGTTGTCCTTCTGCCATATGCATTTGCACTGCCAAATCCTGCCAAAATAACTGAACACGAGCCCTTTCGAAGGGGGAGGATGGAGTGTGCAACCAGGAAAAACTCTTACTTGGATCCAGAGTGAGACCCTGCTTAGCCACCTTCCTCACGCAAGACTTGTTCTTGTACATACTTATCAACGTGGAGATAATGCTTATCAGTGTGTATATATGCTCGTACATACAGCACTTACATAATACAGACTGAGGTTAAACACTCTAGAATTATAAAGACATCTTCCAAGTGGCCTTAATTCGGTGCCTTAATTCAGTATGTGCAATGGAAGATAACCTTTAATTAAATGTTGTTCTTTTTTTTTTTTTCCACAAGGATCTTGTCATATGAGGAGAACAGTAGAACAGTGATAAGAAAAAGCAGCAAGACTGGGAATTAATGAGGCTCCTTGCTTCGTTTGCTCCACCATGTAGGAAGTGAAACCTCTGCAAAGAGCAAAGGCAAGAGACTGCAGGAGAGAAGATGTCTTTTAGATAGCGACAGGGTGGAGAAGCATACAGGTCAGTATAACATGGGCTGACATTAGAGTGCCTGGCAGCTTCGAAAATCAGGACAGACCAAGTCTTTGTAAGAACAGGAAGGCACAGAAACAGGACATGACGCCCAGTAGGATTAGGTACCGATGAATATCCTAACTCTACGTGATACGATATGTTCTTCCATAACAGAAAATTTGCATTGGGCAAAATTCCCCTTGGGACAGCTTTTAAGCTCCACTCCAACACGTTGAATACCAAGTTTTCTGAAAGACCAGTTACTCTACTTGAAAACAACAACAGAAAGTACTTCCTGAATTTTGTGGCCATTACCACCAGTACGTTAAATGACTTCTCGGAGGTGAGACAAGGAGTAGCTTAGCAGCTTGTTAGAAGGAATAAACTGAAGATTTGAAGCATCTGTGTAGTGATCCTGACCAGGAGGCCACTGTGCATCCAGCAGTCAGTCATCCACATCACGGCAAATCTGAGCCGTCCCTGGCCTGTCCTGTGCTGCACGTCCAGCGTCGCCTTCAGCCAGCGTTGCGCTGCACAGATCCCTTGGACATGGGATGAACTTAGCGACCTCGTTATGACAGAGGAGCCTGTGGACAGCTCCTGCGTGGCACCAGGGATTGTGTCACCTGCCTGGTCTTGCTTTATCTGAAGTTCTGCTGCAAACATCCTTTAGGAATAGAGTCATTTTCTTGTAAGGAAATTATTTAATAGCTTGAAGGACCAAAAAGGAAGAACCTCTCCTTGGAGGGATCTGCCACAGGAAAGTCTATCTGGGGCTTGTCTGATGCTGGGCAAAAGCGGGGTGCCCACTGTCTGAAGGGATATAGGATATTAGAAGAGCTATTTTATTAATCTATTCGTTGTTACTGAGATCCAGAAAGAGCCCTGCACCATCTTTCTCCTTCTCTCTTTCACCTCACTACCAACCCTGGTGCAAAACAACATCTTATATGGATTTTTTAAAAAACTTTTTGCCATATTTGTGGGAAACAAACTCTGACAAGAAAAAAATATTTGGAAAGCTACTAAATGCAAGTTTAGATGATACCATCACTTGCACCGTTACTTCAGTAAAACAGATGTTCCAGTCAGGACTAGGTTAGTGGTACGTAACACGCATGGACAAATTCAAAGAAACAGTAACTACTGTGGAGAGTTTCCACTAAAAAGGCCTGGTGGTACTGGTAGAGCCACAGGGATGTGCTGTGTGATCAGATGTCTTTGTAAGAGCTTTTCTAGGATTTATGGGCTAAGACATCTCAAAATGTAATTTTGTCTGCCTGTTATGCAAAGATGGAGATATTTTGCAATATAACAGGTAGGCTTATGCTGCCTGGTCTTTAGGGGATGGAAGAGAGCAAGGAGGGATGTAATTCTGTTAAATTTAAATGTTTTCTCTAGAGATATAAACTGAAACAAAAAATAGAGGCCAGTAAAACGGAATGCTGTTGTTACAGCCACAATCTAACATTTTACTTGCTCCTGTGAGGGCAGAGATAGTAATTCTTTTGGACAGTCACCCAGAGTCACATCTCAGAGCGTTGGGAGGTGGAGGCAGCATGCCTGCCCCTCACACTGCAATCGAGCAAGGAGGAGCTATGTGGGTGTTTCCCAGGTAAAGGCAGTAGTGTCCCTGCAACAGAGCCCCATCTCGTAACCGTGCGCAGGACTGGACTGAGCAGCCAACCAGACCTCAGGCTTACTCAGGAGTTTCAGCCAGAGCTTCTCCCCCAGGATTGCTGCCTTCCCGCAGCCAGGGGAGCAGGTCACCTGGCAGCCTTCCCACCTGTACTACCCCAGTGAACCTTTAAACCTGATACACATCTCATGCCAGGTGTATTTTTTTGAACAGTAACATTAATGGGTCAAATCAGTCATGTAAACCTCTCCCATAAGACAGTTGTGTCTAGAATATGATTGTATATCCAAGCTGTGGCCTTAGTACCATCTGGTCAATGAAATGGTATCACAGTCTACTGCAGTCATGAAGTTCATGAAGCCACGTAATGGCCTGAATGGTTCACAAAGTACCTGTGCTGGGGATGTGCATAAATTGCGAGTGCAGTGCTGAAACCTGTGATTTTCACACTGATTGCACCCTCGCTTCTGTAGTCATGGCCATAGACGTGGCTTGATTGCATGTGAAGTGCCCCATTGACTCCTAAACACTTGCAAAAATTAAGGTCCTATGAAATGCAGAAAATTCTTAGAAATTTGATGCAAAAAAATATATTTCTCTCATGGCCTCACCTTAACCATAGAATACCTTCAGGCTTTAGATTTAATAAAAACCTTGCCCTCCTACTGCAGATAATGGCTTGGAAATATGAACTGTTCACAGCCAGGAAAAAGGAAGGCAAAAAGCACTTCCAGCATTCCTTACAAAATAACTTTCCAAAACCTGATCTTTACATCAGACTCTCGATATTTTTGCAGCCTGACTCATAAAATGCTGAGTGTGTGTGGGAGAGGTAGAGTGGGAGTGAAGGGATGGCACTGCCATTTTAGAAATTATTATAAATAGATAAAATGCCAACTGTCTGCATTTTACCCTCCAGACATCATTAACTGGCCAAGGCTACTGCCGTCGTCTATAACTAATAATGCAAAGAGGGTGAGTTTTGTTTCTTAATTTTAAAAGAGCTTGTCATAAGGGTTGACAGCACTGCACGCAGCTTGTAAGCTACAGCTCTAGTGAGGATTTTTCTAGGCAGTTTCGGTGGTGTTTCTTTTTTTGGTTTAAAATGGAGATTATCAACACAACAGTGTAAACTATGTGCTTGCATGATCACTAGCACTAAAACAAAATTCTGCAGTATCATTTACTTTGCACTGTTTATATAATTTACTTCCTCTGGCTTCTGCTGGGTGAACAGGTTTCATTTTCCCTTCTGCAGAAGCCCAAGGCACGTTTCACCCCTAGCCGTCACCCACCGCCACATCCTGCCAGCGCTCAGGCTGCAGACCGTGGAGGAGAAGGTCTGCCTTTGACATCCAGAGGCAAAGCTTGCTGCCTTTGGTTGTTTTAAAAATGTGAGGGAAGCGTGTTGAGTACAGGCCTAACTTAGCGATGACAGTGGGACTGTGGTATTGACTTTTTTTTTAACCCTTAATTTTCTGGGCAGCATATTGCTTTATTGCTAAGACAAGATGTGTTCTGTAATGCCAACAAAGCTGTCAAGACCCCTACTAGGGCGCACATCTATGAAGAGGACCCCAAGCATGGTTGGGAGCTCTTTTTCTCACTGTAAGGTATCTGAGAGCGAACCAAGCTGATGTGTGCTACCAACATATGGGTCCCTTCCAACTTGAGATATTCTATGATTGTATGATTCTACAAACTGCCCGATGTGTTTATAGAGAAGAAAACAATTCTGAGAAGTCCCACTACGGCAGTTTCCTGCTCTTGAGCCATTTGGTTGGACTTACTTGAGTGTAATGCAATACAAATGTAAGCACGCAGCGCGGCATTGTTTTCCAGAACGCAAACTAAGACACGGGTTAGGGAATCCCACACTTGGCTCTAAGCAAACCGTTCAGCCTCGGTGTTGCTAACACAGAAGCACAGACCAACTTCCCAAGGAACCCGAGGCAGTTTTCCACCCAGTGATTTTATCTGCTGGCAAGTTTTTCAGCAGGGGAAAACCACGCAGGGCCCAGCAGCAGCAACCTGCATCTGCTGCAGGTGCTCCCACCCCCTTCAAGCTAGAATCATTTGCCAAGACAACGAAAGGTCTCTTAGCGGACTCTTAAAAGAAGAAAATTACAGACATTTCTGTCCAGGGCTGAGGACTATTCAGAGTCCACGCTTCTCAGCACAGATCTCGGGGGAGTTTAGGCATAAGCGTGTGCTGATCCCCTGTGCCTGTTAAGTCTGAGAAAGGCAGTTTGGTGTTCAACACAGACAAGGTGGCAATCCCTCTGGGCATATGGAGGCTCACATGATTTTAGGTTCCTGACAAAGTTTTCCAATAAAAACCTTAGATGCCTGTGTACTTGGAGCGACTGGAATACCTTGCAGATGTCACATACTCAAATTTAAGGATTCCAATGCCGCTGAAGGTACCTATAATGCAATTATTTCCATGTTTGGATCTTGACTTCCGTATCATCTGCTACCTAATGCTGAACTCCTGGTGAAATGTCTCTTCAATTGCTGTTGCCTTTAAGTCTTTTTTTTTCCTAAGACAACTGAAAGCAGATTTCCAAGAAAATCATACTGTGCTCCAAAATACAACTTTATAAAGGAAGCTTTTAGAACATCAGCTGCAAAGACAGATCAAGGCCTCATGACTAATAAAGACCCGGCAATAATATGTCTTGTATCACCAAAGCTTCACAAAAGACCCAATTCTGCAAGATACAAACTCTCAATTATTCTAATGTGATCTTCTGTGGCATTTAGCAGACTCAGCAAAGACCAGAAAATGCAGCTCACTCTATGTCCATTTGAACATAACTGTCATTTACTGAATGTTTCCCCACTGGGAAAAAATCGTCAGGTTTCGAGTACCTGTTGTACCAATATGTATACGCAATATGCATATACAAGTACACGGTACTATTGTCCTCTCCGGAGAACAGCCTTAAGCATGGTAAGGTGGCTGTAAGACTCTTAGTGTCAGTCAGCTTGCAGTGGTTGTGCAGGAATAAGCTCCAGAAAGGAGCAAGGTCGTGGACATGATGCTGCTGTGTTTGTGAGAATGCTGTACTGGAAAATGCTCAGGCCTGACTCTCAGGATTTCTCTGAAAGGAGGTTTGATCTAGATCTGATCTGACAAGACTCTGGAGCATGTTTGTAGATGGTACTACTCCCTCCTCAGGTGACCAGCCTGGTATTTAACCTCTGAGCTGCTCAGGTGCTCCAGCAGAGACAAGCATAATCTGCAATGACATCTAGGCTACACTGCAAGACGATGCTGCTTCTGGAGTGTTATTCACAGTACCTGCCAGCTTCATCTGCTTAAATATGCATTCACAGCACATTTGTGGCTAAAGCTGTACTCAGTGTGGCAGAACTAAACTGAACTGCCACCCTCAGGAAAACTTTATTAGAACAATTTCACACTGAGCAGTTTATGTAACTAGATCTCAAATACACCAGCTTTCAGAAACACAGACACTTATCCTTAACTAACCCGTTCAGCTTTTTCTTTTTTTTTTAAAAAAGGAATACCCAGAAATACTGACCATACAGATTCCTTGGAATCACTGCACTGGAGTAACTCTTCAGCCTGGTGCTGATTTTCTTTGAGAATGCCGTTTCAGATCAAAGCACTGAAGGTATCTTGCCTTGAAAATCAAATCCTTGGGAGATCTGTTGGTATAGGGGCTGGACCTTCGAGCAAAGGCACACTGCTGGCTTTTAGCATCACCTGTAACATTAAGAGTCTTGGATCCTGTCTGCAGGTATTAGAGAGCACTAAGGAGTTCTTTTGTCCTTGTCTTTTCTCTGGCTCATAACAGTTTGGATCTCTTCCACAAGCTTAATGGACAGTTTCCAAAGTAAAAGTTGACTGGTCTGTAGGGAAGTTGAAAAAACACCCATACCAGAGTATTTTGGCAAATATCATAATATTTTGGTTGCAAAACAAAGTATGTCATACTGACTTTTGCCCTGACAGATACTCAGCCTTAAATATGTCACTGGGTCACCAAACTCATATTCTTCAACTTAGCCAGATCACCTGTTCCACATAGCTGTCAAAGCACTGAAACATATTTTTTAGCCTAGGGGTTCATTTTCCTTCAAATTGTTTTTGGGTTTTTTTTAATATTTAGTTCAACCCTTCATGGCTGGCTTTAGAGTGAATCACTTTCTTACACATCAGAAAAAAAAATCCATTATAGACCAAACAGCCCCTGTTTGCTTGAGAAGGACATGAACAAGATATGAATTTTGCAAAATTATTGACTTTGCCGCTTCCAAAAGAAATGCCTGTTGGGCTTCTTCGCTTTTTTAAAGTCATTTAAAGTTTTTAAAGTCATGACTCCCATCATACAGTTATCAGACAGAGGATTTTCAGGCAATACTGAACATGAATTGTAATGCAGGGTATAGACAAACCTTTAGGACTGTTCTTTCGTACTAGGTGGAGGTGATATATCATTAATGGTTAGTGTTTTGATACAGAGCCATAAGGCCAGTCCTGTGGCACTTGTTGGTTCATGCTGTGTCATCTCAGCAAAGGTTCTGCAACTGTTTAAACATGATTAAGAGTCACTTTGTGCTGTTAGAGTAGAAGGGAGTCTCAGCCTATTTCTGAAACCTAACTATTTTTAAATACAACTGCTAGGTATCAGTGGCTACATAAGCAGTTTTCAGCATGTAATAACTTCCTGCTCCTCTTACTCTTGTTCTTTCCTTCAAGTGCTTTTTGTGACAAAGAAACTAAGCAAAGATAACCAACTTTATACAGGTATGAATGGTAAAAGTGACATTGCTGTCACTGGGAGAGAGCCCTTGAAGCGGAAAGAACTCCTCCAGCAAAGCTTTGGAAGGTAAATGAGAAATGAGCAGAACGCAACATGCATTTTCAAAATTCATTCCATCCTGAGAGGCATGGAAAAGGTTACACCACATGCATCTCAGCCCTTCCTTTGCTCGAGTTCCCAGCAAAAACCTATGCTGAGAAGTTTAAGATGTTACCACCCCTCGCCAGAGGTTATGCAAGGCACCTCAGTGCCCTCACAGCTTAGCCAAAACCACTTTGAAAAGCAGGTTTATTTCCAGTCACTGGAATTTGCATGGAAACAGCTGAGGTGAGGTGAATGCTCAGTCCACTCCATCAGCTACTCTAACAGTCCCTGCTGAAGACATACAGTGGTAACATCTTAGATTGTACCAGTCATGGGGCTCATCTAACCTCCCTCTGAGGTTCCATGATGCTCTCAGATCTTACACAGATGGAGACTGAATCAGCTAAGCTACTCTTACACAAATTTCCTGGCATTATCACAGGCAACTAACAGACCTGTTGGCACCTCTTTGATGCTGTTGTCCAAGATCTCTGTATCTTCCTACTTCCCAGCAGTCAGGAGAACGACTTGCTATTTTGGAATCACTGGTGCTTCCGGCTGACCTACAAACTTCCTTCAGACCCATGGCGGCAAGGTCATGAACCCACCACAAGGGTGGCTGATTGTCCCGCTCTTTAGAGAAAGAGGTAATGCCTTCCCCATAGTTAGCTTTCCTAATACTGTGTCAAGTGCTTCAGGAACTACATCTTGTGTCCAGGCCATTTGCTGTGGTAATTATTTCCTTAACGGAGGTGTGGTCCCACACATGTGGAGCAATGTTAGTACTTTATTTTCTCAGAAAAAAAAATAATTTAGAAACCAAGTCAGCAGTATTTCCCTATGATGTGAAGAACTTCCTGAAGTGAAGAAACTTACACAATTCCAGGGCCAGCAAACACAGTAAGTGTTGCACTGAGGGCAAGTTCTTGGACATAAATCCTTGTTCATGTTGCTCCTCTTCTGCTCTCAGAAACAGAAGGAAAACGAATCTCAACTCCCCCAGGCAGTACAGAGTCACATTCTCCTCTGGTTGTTACAGATATGTTTTAGTGCCAAGTTCCTCTGTCTCCTTCTACATGGTACTCCCAGAAGCCCTAATACATTTATTAGCATTGTTAAGAGGATAAATCCAAAGTTAAAGAGACATAAAGTCTCTTCCTAGTCCCACCTCCAGCTCAGCACTGAAACTCAAATTTACTAGGGCTTTTTGTTGGCTTTTTTTTTAACTGAATCTTCAAGACTTGAAGTCCCTTTATTGCTTAAACAGCTGTTGTGAACAAGCACAGAGAACTATATCCTGGCTGGGACAGGCTGGTGCCCTCCTGTACTAAAACTGTCATCTCAGACAATCACAAAGCACTGAGTATTTGTTAGGATACTCGGGCTACCCTGTGACCCCAGACAACAACTCAGGCTTTCAATGAAACAGAGGCAGAGGCAAAAAACAGCTGTGATTATCTTATCTGGTAACACAGAGCTATCTGGCCTCGCCCCTAATGCAGAAGACCCGGGTCTCAGTCCCCTTCCTTCCACCCATGGAGCACAGGGGTGCAGGCCCTTGTCAGCTCAGGTCTGGAAGCAGAATAGCTGCACTAGAGCACTGTAAGCTGTGCTGAGCTCCTGCTCTGCTTCTCCGCTCCAGCTGGCCTGGACCCAGACAGCTCAAGTTTCTTTGCGTATCACTTCCCTGCTCTGCAGATTCTGGGGCCAACACCGGCACAGGCAGCCCAGATCCGTTTGCACACAGGATTTAAGTTGTTTTCCTGTTGCGTAAAGCAGAGCAAACAAAGACAAAAGGGGCAGCAGCTGGAATTATACAGCTTTGCAGAGATTCCGTAACCATGCATGTATTTCCTGTATCTGGAAATAAGGACACAGTTCTCAAGCATTTTGCACATGTAAAAGGCTGCTAAGTAAACGGAAATAAACCCATGCTGCAACTTTTGAGAGCTGTAGCTGCAGAGTGGAAGCCCAGAGCAGTAAACAGTTTGCTTACCCACTGTTGCTTTCCTCATGCAGCAACTCTTTATCCCTACTGGAGGGAGCACTTTTACCTGCTAAGAATTAGCAGCAAGCTGGAAAATAATCAAATGGGCCTTTTTTTCCCTCCCCTCCCACCTTCTGCCTAGAGTGGTTTAGAGAAGTATGACTTCTGTGAGGAAAATCATCACAACCTGGAGCTGCTGTACTGTCTTCTGGTTAACACTCCATGACAGCATTCAGGGAGCTCCTCACCCACTTCCTTCAAAACTCTAAAGGACAAAAAAAGAAGAAAGCACATTACACTGCCAGGGATGAGTAAAGTGCATCTATCATTAGTGGCTTTTTATGCACAATCTGGTCACTCCGAAAGACCGTCATTCTTCAGTTGAACCATGCTGCAAAATTATTTCTATCTCACTGTCATGCTTTCTGTACTGTTACTTAGCTAAGTTCCTTACAGAAAGTCAGTTTGCTTTCACTTCATATTGCAAATAAAAAGAGAAACAACAGCAGTAAGAATTACATAAATTTAAGTATGTGCTTTTATTTTATAGTCTCATGGCACATTTTGATTTGTAAACATTAAATTACCAATCCCCTTCTTCGTATGTTGACAACAACTGCCAGACATTTAAGAACATTACCTGAGATTTAAATAAAAAAAAGAGAGATCTGGCCTCTTTTATCTTACTCACATACAGTACCATTTTAGGAAGAATTACAAAAGGGAATGTTTTCCAAAATAGGACGGTTTCCTTTTGACTATAAAGGTATAGAAAATACATCAAAACACCTTAGAACGATCAGCCTTATTCAGCGGATGTTGCAAGCCACGGTCTCAGACAATTCCATTAATGCATAGCTGAAAAACACTGCATCAGTCCTGCAGCAGCATGATATCCACGTTGTCGTGAACCCCTTGTAAAAGTAGCTCCCCTTGATAAGTGACAATCTTCCGTCGTTTTGCAGCCTTAAGAGTTCCCACCAGGGCTTCAAAGAGGTTGGCACACTTTTCATCGGCAAACAGCACACCAAATTTCACACTCACTTGTCCATCAGCGTCTAAATCAAAGACATGACATGAAAACACACCCCGGTTTTCTTTCGGTTAGGAGGTTACCGAGGAAACATAGTAACGCAACATTAGAATGTTGAAAGTAAACCCCATGGTGTTTCCCAATTTATTGAGGAACCTATTATGAATGCTGATGATAAATTGTAGGCAGAACTCCTGCCTGGTATGACTTTCCCTTCTTTCCAGAGACTCACATCAAGGACCACATATCTGCTGTGTTTATTTTTACTGATGATTTTCTGAAACCTGTGACCAGCCCAGGCTATTGAACCTCATCAAAGCATAGGGAGGAAATTGGGTTTAAATAACTGAAATGTTGAACTATTTTTTTTTCAAATAATTTTAACTTATTTATATTTAAGGTTCACACTGAAAAAGCTGAAATGTGAATTCATTTCTCACACCAAGCAAGAATTTTAAAATATATGTTAAGGTTAGCGAGGTTATTCCCAAAAGGCAGATGCAGTCACTCAAAATACAAGACCTACGTATCCATTTAGGTTTTGAAAACAAATGGAACTGAATGAAATTGCATCAGAATTGAAACACATGAGCAAGAAGCACATCCACAAATTGCTTAAATATTTGTAAAAAAAGAGGAGTTTTAACAATGACAATCATAAGAGAAACGGCTACCTTCTAAGCAAGTTTAAGGCAGGCTGGGACTACACCTGTAACTGCTGGATTAGTTTCAGGCATGCAGACCAATTCCTTCCAAATAATACCAAGGTGAACAGAATCAAAGTGTACGAATGCTGAAGCTCAGGAGTTACCATGGAAGGAAAACCAGCAGCTTTCTTCTTTGACAGCTGTAACGAGGATTGGAAGTCTAAAGAAAAGGGTCATTCTGCAGCTGATTTCAGTGGGAGCCGGATTTCAGGACTACATCCTCTGTGCTGCAGATGCTTAAACATTTAACTTCATAACAGAACTGACTTCAAACGACAGGAAACAGGGGGTGCCATGCAGTCCAACATTAACCATAGGTGCAAGTTTTCAGGTTACCTGAGCTTGTTTAATTAAATGTTGCAAGTTCAGAGACTGGTGTAATGTGACTGCATCTGTATGACACGTATGTCATACACCTACATGCTATGTATCACATGACTACATCTGTATGGTTAAGAGATACTACAGTACTTACTTTTGGTTCCCAACCGCCGAATCTCCTCAACTAAGAGGCTGATTTCGTGTTCCACATTCATTGTGGTCTAAAAGTCAAAATAAGTTTGTTATTAGGAGAACTGTAAGCCCTTTGCACCATCTTGACGTGTTCTCAGCTCATCAAGAATGCCACAGCACTTTGTAAAGACCAGTAACCTGGAGACACATGGATACAGGATAATCTGAGATTTGTCTTGAATGGATAAAGAGCCTCCACACCTCCACATTTGAGGGGAACTGAACAGAAACTACAACCTTGTTACATTCTAAACAGAAATATAAGGACCTAATCTAAAAATATGAAAAATGTGAGACGATTGGGGGGTGGGGTGTTTTTTTTAAAGAATGAGCTCAGGCTGCCACAGAATCAGAGAATTCTGGTAACGTCACGGGTCTTCAGGGGCTTTGCAACTTCCTGTCAATGCCCTCAATTAAAATGGAACATCTTTCTTTAAATTCCCCTCTGGTATATGCAGTAGATGTGGGGTTTTTTAAACGATACCACAGCTTTCCACTTATCCTGGCAAGATGCCTGAAAGGACAGCAGCTACCACACGCCTACTGCCGAGAGTGGAATTGAACTGGTGACAAACTATGCAAGTGTCCTAAGGCAGCCAACATTTATTTCCATTCAGAGTGATGCCAAGGAACTGCTACACCGCCAAACACACCATTTTGCTGTGAAACATGGTGACTTTCACCAGTGCAGCTTAGTACGTGGATGGGAACGCTACAGTCACACAAACTACTGTTTGGCTACAAAGCTTCCATGGTTAATAACTGCAGGCACCCAAAAGGTGTTTTGGGATTTATGCTGTGCAAAGCAGCATCAACACAATGGGAACTTTTAGATGTGAAACCCGTTAAGCAAAAACTGGCATCAAGGTCAGCACAAGAGACTAAGTCCCACAGACAAAGCACAGCGTCAAATGCAGCTTCCCCAGGTGCTAACAATGCAGCCAGGAACAATAGCTACAGAGCTTCTGCAGCTGGACACCCAGACCCTCTCTATTGTTCAAGAAACCAGGATTTCTGTACAGATCTGGTAAGTAAGCAGAGTCAAAAAATTGACATCAGAATGCATTACAATCTCTTGCTATGAAAAAAGGTTTCCCTCCTTCCTTTCTTTGCATCTTTACAAGAGGTAAAAGTGGCATAGTTCCACCTCCTGACTACACTTCCAGTCGTGAATTTTCCAAGAGGCAAAAAACCTTTGTAGCAGAGTCTGATTTTCAGCTCCCAAATTCACCTTCAAAAATCTAACACGTCAAACTGAGCAAGTTTAGTGCCCTCACGGGTTTCAGGCCATCCAAACCACAGTTTCACCCCTAACGCACATGGTAACAAGCACCGCTCCAGCGGTATTAACAGACTAGCACCTAACATTGCAACAGGATGATGCGCTGCCGTGGCACCACCTCGGCAAAGCTGCCTTAAAAGGGCATGGCAGCAGGGTTGCGGAATTCTAATTGCCTTAGAGGACCTCTAGAAACTTACAGATTTTTGTCTAACTGAGCACTAAATATCTTGTTACAAGTCACCAAGGAAAATATGACCATCTACCAAAAAGCTCTCACTATCATTATTAATTTGCCAAACTGCCGATTTAAATACTGCCCATCACAATGGCATAATTGGCTTCTCCTTAAAGACGTTCTTTTAACTTTAAAGGCTTTTAAACTTTAAATTCACATTAATTTAAAATTCTTTTCCCCTCAGACACATATTGTCAATTTAAAGAGCAACATTTAGAAAAATAAAAAAATAGATCTACGTTTTTCTTCAACACCTTTGAGCCCAGTGAGCCGTGGCTGCGTAAGGAGTGAGGAAGAAGGGATTCTCGGTATTTTAAGCACACTTAAATATCTACTTTACATGGTCCTGTACTCGACACACCAACTCTCCGAAGCGCCGCAAGCCAACTGCTAAACTCTAATTTTTCTGCTGACAATACATGGCTTGAAGTCAGCATTTTTCAGTTCGTAGTACGAAAACTAAACTTCTCTTCATTTCCTGGAAATTCGGCTAAGGGTTATGGAGCACAAACGCATCTTTCCAAGCGACCGCACCGACCCCTCCTGTCGCAGGTTCTGCCGATACCTGAGCAGATGGCTTCTCACCGGGCCCGCGTCCGGAGGCTGAGCGCCGTCCTCCTGCCGCCGAGGCACCCCCCGGCAAGACACCTCCCCC